>NC_079147.1:177578163-177672978 GCF_945859685.1 Eupeodes corollae | reverse complement strand
GTTGCGTTACGATATATGTATGTAGATATAGAATTATGAATGAAGACTTTTGACGCTTTTAATTTGCCAGTCATTTAAGTTGTCAATCTGGCCGGCGGCAAATGTTATGCTATTATGTTTTTATAGATATAATTAATCTTTAAATCAATAAAAATCAATTATCTTTTTGTCTATGAATTAGACTTGAAGATGTTTAAGGAAGGTGCTTAAAGTTTCCTTTACGTTTTCTACCATGGTCACATGGAGTCTACTTATCTTCATAGGCTTAAAATAATAGTTCTTCCATCTCTAACTTATCACCGAAAGTAGTTGCAACTTTTCTTTATTGTTGCAATTCTCCCTTTCATCTTCGTCAGTTTTTTTTGCAATAAAGCAATCATTTGAATTTAAATTCATGGAGTGGGGGGGTCTTTGAAATAAAACAGAATATGTTTACATATTTTGTATAGAATAAAAAAGGCTTCACTTATATAGCTAAATACTGTTACACGTTTGCATATTACCCCCAACTAAATTACATACATAAATAGTCATGCCTTTAACATACTTTTTCTTTAATAAAACACCTTATTCAACCCCCTCGACCCGTACTCATACTCCATCACAAAGGTGTTATTTAATCAAAATTTAATGACCATCTAATATTCTTTCAATTATATAGAGGTCATTTGACATTCGTCAAACTTAAGTCATCACAATGATATTCTTTACATAAAGTCACCTATACCTTAAATTTAATGACTTGCAGATATATTATTTAACAAAAACCCAACGATAAATCAAAGGAGAACAATGTCATAAATTTCCATGGTGCACCGCGCATAAACTATACTTTTTTTTTGTGTTTAAACAATCCTTCAAGCCAACACACCGACTCTACTGCCTTTTGTATCCACTCCCCCTAAAAAATTGATAGTGAAGTTTAAATTTATGAAATTTTTCAGTCCAATTTTATGTATCTGTATATAATATTGAATATAGTATACATCAATAAATTATATTGCAAAATAAAAAAATATAGCGCTCTTCAATTACTCAATATTTTCCAGTCACAAAATAAAGGACATTTATTTAAGCGACTAAACCAAAGATCGTAAGTCAAGCAGTTTAAAGATTTCACTTTGATTTTGGTGTTGATGTCCTCAACAGGTTCCATACGTAAATTACCATTGACAAAATATCTCATTTCAGAAGAACCCAAAGAGAAGAAGAATGTAACCCGCATCGATTCCAGAATCACGTACCAAAATCAAATAAAAAATAAATTCTAGGAAAAACGAATTCCGTGTTTGAGTCTTGTCTGCGATGTAATGGTGATGGGAAGAAGACTGTGGCAAGGAAAAGAAAACTTAGTGAATTGAACCCACAATGGTGAAGAGGATAGCTCTGGTAAAGGCACAGACAACAGACTTTACTGTATGTTTTTGAAGCTCGAACACAATTCCATTACAAAATCATTGAAGCGACTCAAAACTTCGTGACAAAGATGGCGAGTGAGAAATACAGAAATACGTTCATAAGAAGAAAAGAAAGAAAAAAATATATGTACGTCACTAGTCGTGCGTCGACTTCTTCGTCGTAGAATACCCTGAGTAGAAGAAATAAGGTTAGCGTATAGCAAACTATTTGCAAGACGACACTTTGCATACAATCCCCAGATACGTGCTGAGATTCTTTTCAAATTCAGTTTACGTTTTGTTCACCCAAAAGGTTCTCCATTCCAAGATGTCCTGCCCATGCCCATCGGGGCAACTTTGGAGATATTATATGTCCTGTGGTAACCTTGAGGAATGTATAGAGTGTTTCAGTTTATAATATAATCTTGAAAAATGTGTTGTAATATGGGTAGCTGTACCACTCTTGTATTAGTAGCATTATCAGGTAGTAGTCTGTGGTTACAGGTAAAAACAACATGAGCCACTTTAAGCAATTTTTAAGGAGACTAGACTAATTTTTAATGTTGTATTGGATTTTTTTTTGATGAATTCGACGTACCGACACAAGTCAACTTTTCTCGCAAAAATGGAAATATGTCTGTTCTTTGACTTATTCAAACTTTTTGTACTCTTAATTCATTTTGAAAACTGAGTGAGATGTAACAATGAACAAACATATGTTTCGAAGACAGGTTAATTTTAAACATCATTTTGACGGATATACAGCTCTTCAAGTCATCTTCCAGAATCGATTTTGAACATTTTCGCAAATTGTTTCAAGACTGCCTTTGAAGATATCCCTTCTGCAAGTGCATCTTTTCTTATTTCTCCTAACACACAATAAAGAAATCATCTTACAATAATTATACGTGTCATTATTTGAAAGATACATATATAAATATTTCAATCTTCTACTCGACGATGGTCTGAATTGTTATAAGTTTCCAGATCTTTGGAAAAAAAATTCATATTTAACGATAGTCCCTGAAAAAGGTTACAAAGATTTATTTACAAATTTTCGTGCTATAACGAGATTGTCAACTATTCCTCAATTTTTTTAATCAATTAAAAATTCTCTACTATTTGTTAGGATGGCACTCTTAAGACAATTGCATCTTTACAGATGGATTGGACTCAAAGACCGTTTCATATCTCAAAGATAGGTATTACAGCGTCATTTGCAAAAGTAACCCTTCATGTCAATTCTGGTTAACCTCAGGGGAGCCATCTTGGTTCGTTGCTGTTTATTTCAGTTATTTCACTAATGATTCGTTTTCTGTTTTTAATAATCGAATTATTTACTCCATCAAGGATTGTAAGGATTTACAAGAAGATCTTAATCAATTTGATTTTATGTATCGACAAATCTGAGACAATACGTTTTATACTCAAACGTATTGTAATAAATTATGACTTTATGTTAAATTCGTCACATTTTAATAGAGAATCTAGGTTTTTAGAACTTGGGGTTCTACTAGATTTAAAATTCTAGCCCAGTAAATTGTTTCGCTGATGACAATACTTGTACTTCGGATGTAACTATCAACGGCAGCGTATGATAAGCGGGGAATCAAAAACTGTGTAGAAGAAGGAGTTTTTTCCCCTTCAATAAAGAACTTGGGTCTTTTCGATAAAAATGAAAGAGATGTGCTTCTCTTGATCAACTTCGGAGACTGGAACTTTTCAAATGAAAGGACTTTGGAAGGCTGTTTCTGATGATAGTGAGACGGAGAAGGATGCAACGAAGCTCTTAAACGCAAAATCGAAGCTTATATTTTTGTTGTTGAAAAATTCATTTATCCTCATATAAGACATTGCTAAAGCGCTAAGGAGATTTGGAGTTCTCTTCAGAAAATTTTTCAAGATTCTGGTCTTGTGAGGAGAGTTGGGCTCATCCTGCACGACAAACCAGATTCTGTTTGCTTTGAAGGTAAAACAAATACAAACATTAAGGTTTTAATCTCCCAAGAAGGCCTCCCTACCAAACGTGATGCACTTATGGAAATTTTCTTGAAATTTCATGATGGCCTTGAAATTTCTCCTCAAAAAGTGAGAGAAGACCTTACCTCTTTTGCGTCTTTTATCTCTTCAAAACGACTATCTCATATCCAAAAATCCCGTGCAGATATGAAGAAATACTATCGCTCCTAACCTAAAGACCACTAAACCTAAATGTCTTAGCCTTTACTATCAAAATGTAAGAGGGTTAAGGTCTAAAACTTCTGCCGTCTTTAACAACTCCCAAAACCTTCCTTATGACATCTTTGCCCTTACCGAAACCAACCTCACACCTGATATCCTTAGTACTGAACTCTTCACTAACGACTTTTCCATCTATCGAATGGATGTCGTGGAATGTGCGAGTAATACACACGGTCGTGGTGTGCTTTTAGCTATCGCTAATAATTTTGAAAGTTCATTACTCTGTATTCCCACTTCAATCGAATTTGAAGGTGTATCAGCTAAGGTTACACTCCCTAAGTTTTGTCTTTTTGTCCTTTGTTGTTACATTCGGCCAGCCCAACAAATTAAAGCATACCAAGCCGCTGTTAATGCCATTGATTATCTGCTTGAACTAGTGCAACCTAATGATTTAATCATCGTTCTAGGTGACTTTAATCTTCCCCATCTCAATTGGTCCACCTCAGATGATCAGACATCCTTCTTTCCAACTAACATCTCTTCTGAATCTGAATCGCTGTTCATTGATCGTCTGTCTGATTGTGGTCTTTTTCAACTAAATGGAGTAGGAAACTTTATGGGGAGACACCTCGATCTCATATTCTCATCTGATTGCGATAACTGTGTTGTCTCCCCGAGCCCTCATCTTCTCTCAACCTTGGATCGCTATCATCCACCCCTTAATCTCTCCTTCCCCATTGAATTTGAAGACAACTTTTTTGAAATGGAAAATTACTGTTATGATTTTCGTAGGGCTGATTTCTCCAAACTTAACAATCTTCTTAGCTCAGCCGATTTTGAATTAAGATCCCTCCAATTAACAGTTGAGTCCCTTACAAATTGGTTTTATTTGATTCTTTCGTACTGTATTGAAGAATCAGTACCGTTCTCTCGTAGAAAAGATTTCACCTCTGCTCCCCCTTGGTACAACAGAGAGCTCCGTAGCCTAAGAAATACCCGTAACAAGCTTTGGAAGATCTTTTTACAGTCCAAATCTGATACTGATCACAACAACTATCTTCTCGCCTATAATTCTTTCTCTGAATTAAGGGAATCCCTTTATAACCAATATCTTAACCAAATGGAAAATAACCTTCTTTCTGATGCAAGGAAATTTTTCAAGTTTATAAATGTCAAACGAAAATCTGATGGGTTTCCACCTTCAATGAGTTTCTCCAACATAATCTCCTCTGATCCAACAACCATATCAAATCTATTTGCTAATTACTTTAGCAAATCGTATACTGAACATCTGCATGATCCTGATCCACACTACTTTAGTTATTTAGATGGTTGCACTCAAACCTCCCTTTCATCGTTTACAATAACTGAAGAAATGGTACTTGCCAAAATCGTAAGCCTCAAAGAAAACTTTAGCCCTGGTCCTGATGGCGTCCCATCAGTTGTTCTAAAAAAATGTATGCATTCTCTGTCAAAGCCTCTTACTGCACTCTTTGAACTCTCTCTTTCCCAAGGCGTGTTTCCTCATATATGGAAAGATTCATTTATATTTCCCATTCATAAACAAGGCAATAAAACTGAAATTAACAATTATAGACCTATTGCTAAACTTTCATGCATTCCAAAACTTTTTGAAAGCTTAGTTTATGATTCCGTTTATTTCCATTGCAAGCCTTTATTCTCCCCCGCTCAACATGGTTTTCTTAAAGGTAGATCCACTACGACTAACTTAATTGAATTTATATCCAAAGTTTTGTCAGCCCTTGAGAATGGCAAAGAAGTTGATGTCGTATACACTGATTACAGCAAAGCCTTTGATAAAATATCCCATAACATAATTTATCTCAAACTAAGAGCTCTAGGCTTTCCATCTATATTTATAAACTGGATAAGCTCCTATCTTGCGAATAGAACTTATAGAGTCCTTTTCCGTAACTCAGTCTCCAGTCCTATACATGCAACTTCTGGAGTCCCACAAGGTAGTCACCTTGGCCCCCTTCTCTTCGTCTTATCTGTTAACGATGTCTGTCTTAAATTAAAAAACTCAGATATCCTAATGTTTGCGGATGATAAGAAAATTTTTAAGATTATCTCTACTCCATCTGATTCCTTACTTTTACAAAATGATCTTAATATCTTTTTTGTTTGGTGCATGCATAATTTCCTAGAGTTAAATGTAGGTAAATGTAAACAAATGACCTTTTCGCGCAAACAAATTCCATCTCATAGAGTATACTACTTCCTTAATGACGCCGTCAACGTAGTCGATTCTATTAGAGATCTTGGTATTATGTGTGACAAACACCTGAATTTCCATTCCCATTTTGACCAAATTATTAATAAAGCTAATAGATCTCTCGGTTTTATTAAGAGATGGTCAAAAGAATTTTCCAACCCCTATGTTACTAAAGCGCTTTACATTTCCCTAGTCCGTCCTCATCTTGAATATGCATGCCAAGTATGGTCTCCCTTTTATGAAAACCATTCACTCAGAATTGAAAATGTTCAAAGACGTTTCGTTCGATTTGCCTTACGTGGCCTCCCCTGGGATGATACATCCAACTTGCCTCCTTATGCTGATCGACTAAAACTGATAGGCTTGCAGCCGTTATATATTAGACGCAAAAACGCTGATATATTGTTTGCTCACCAATTGTTAATGGGCAATATAGATTCCCCGGCACTCCTGAGTGATATTCATCTTAACACTAACCCTCGAAATCTGCGATCTGTTTCCCTTTTCTATATCCCTCATCACCGCACTAATTACGGGCACTTTGAACCAATGTCCAGAATTCTTCGTCACTGCAACGCTGCTATGGTAGTTTTCGATTTCAACATTTCCAAATCCCATCTGAAAGATACCCTTTACTTTTTCCCTTTTTGAGTCCGAATCCCCTGTCCCCTGTAATTTTAAGTTAAGTAAAATCAAAATTGTTAGTTCTTGTACATTAAAGAGCTTTGATGTGGGCCTTAGGGCCCACATGAATTAATGTTGAAAACTGATAACAAGAATTGCAAAAAAAAAAAAAAAAAAAAAAAAAAAAAAAAAAAAATGTTAAGCTAGTTTTAAGTTAAGTTAAGTTATGATAGCTTGTATTAAGCTAAATAAATAAATAAATCCAAAAGTTTTGTTCTACAAAATTGAAAGATTTCTCTACCGTAGATGCGTACGTTAACGATGTTTTAAATATATCGTACACGCTCAGGTCTGTTGGTCTTAATCTATATGAAGAATGGATAGGATCAATGCTTTTAGCTGGTCTTCCCGAAAAATACAAGCAAATGATAATGGGAATCCAAAGCTCTGGGATTCTTATTACAGGAGACAATATTAAGACCAAACTTCTTCAAGACGTTAATTTGGATGCAAGTCAAGATACTGCTTTTGTTGGCAAGAACAAGAAAAACTTTGGGAATAAGAACTTTAAGGGTCCTAAATGTTACAACTGCCACGAATTTGGCCATATTGCTGCTAAATGTCAAAAAAGAATAAGAACTATCAAGAAAAGAAGAATGCGATGTTAGGATGTTTTTCCGTCACTGCTCTTGACAAAGAAGAATGGTATTTCGACTCGGGGAGCGTCAGCTCACATGTGCTCAAATAATGCATGCTTTTTAAGTAAGATGGAAAATCTTATCTCTGAGGTAATTGGTGCGAATATTTCAAAAATGCAAGTCCAATGTATAGGTAAAGAACAGCGTTATCTATTTAATTTGAATTAAATAGATAACGCTGTTTTTAGTCTTTTGATAGTTATATTTTTATTGACTAGTAAAGTACATAGGACAAGGTTATGTATGGAATAACACATCGGACAAATGGCCTCCATGGCTTCGCATGCACATGCGCACTCTTTTGTTGAAATTTTCCATGACCATTCTGCATAAATGTGGCTGAATTTCGTTGATGCAGCGTTGAATCTCCTCCTTTAATGCACGGGTTGTAGGCTTGTTGACATAGACTTGTGATTTCAAATAACCCCATAAAAAGAAGTCTAATGGTGTTAAATCACACAATCTAGGAGGCCAATTTTGATCACCGAAACGAGAGAGTACACGGCCTAGAAATGTCAGTAATTGAATTGTTTCACGGGCTGTATGACATGTGGCACCGTCTTGTTGAAACCACATATTGGACACATCAATATTATCCAATTTTGGCAGAAAGAACTGTGTAATCATGTCGCGATATCGAGCACCAGTAACAGTCACTGCTTGACCAGCATCATTTTCAAAAAAATATGGCCCAATTATGCCTCCAGCCCAAAATCCACACCATACAGTCACGCGTTGTGGATGCATTTGTTTTTCGACAATCACATGTGGGTTCTCCGAACCCCAAATGCGGCAATTTTGGCGATTGACAAAGCCATCAAGATGAAAATGTGCTTCATCGCTTAGGATGATTTTGCTCGAAAAATCAGTGTCATTTTTGTTGATGTTCAATAATCATTCAACGAACTCTCTTCTCTGTCCATGGTCATTAGGCTTCAATTGTTGTGTTAATTGAATTTTGTAAGCATGAGGACACAGATCTTTGGTGAGTTTACGCTGTAGAGAGGTTCTTGAAATTTGCAATTCTTGTCCACGACGTCGAATTGAGGTTCCTGGATTGTCAGCAACACTCTCACGCACTGCTTCGGCATTCACATTTGAACGGCTTGTTTTTGGACGACCAGTGTGTTTGGCGTCTCCAACGGATCCAGTCTCCGTGAATTTTTCAATTAATCTCTTCACAGTTGACGAAGTTAAAACACTATTCCGACCATATTTTGTATTAAATTTTCGAACTGCAGCCGCCAAGCTTTCACTATTTTTGAAATATTTTTTAATAATGAAGACACGATGTTCTATCGTGTAATGCCCCATTTTAATAACCCTATACTGTTAGCTGTCAAATTGGTTTTTTTTTCAGGGTTGTCAACACTTCACTGCACAAATGGCGGCAAATTCAAATCTTGCGTTAATTTTGGGACAACCTTTAGTACACACAGATCTTTGTGGTCCGATTAAACAAAATTCAATTGGAGGTTCAGAGTACATGCTTCTATTCATTGATGATTTTTCAAGGAAAGTCTTTGCGTTTTTCATTAAAAGCAAGAATGAGGTCGAGAAAAAGTTCCTTGAGTTAAAAAATTTTGTAGAAAATCAGACTGGTAACAAAATAAAGTCCATTAGAAGCGACAATGGAAAAAACTTTTGAAATTTTAAGATAAAGAAGATTCTAGCAATCAAAAAAGCGCGTTGTCTTTTCATCAAGTCTGGTTTACACAAAAGTTTTTAGGCTGAAGCTGCAAATACGGTAGTTTATTTAACGAACAGAACACCTTGCAAAGGTACAAAAAAAAAACACCTGAAGAAATCTGGAGTGAAAGAAGAGTGAATCTGCAGCATCTTAAAGTTATCGGTTGTCAAGCAGTTATTCACATCCCAAAAGAAAAGCGGAAGAAACTCGATGCCAAAGAAAAAGAAGTAATTTTTATCGGATATTGCACAAACTCAAAACCATATCGCTTCTATGACGTTAAGAAAAAAAAGTCATAAAAAGTCGAGAGACGAAGAAATATGTAAACTCAAGAAATCACTGTACGGTCTCAAACAAGCTAGCAGAGTTTGGAATAAGAAATTGGATGAAACTTGTAAGAAAATTGGACTTAAACAATCAAAAACCGATCCGTGTATTTATTACAAAACATAACACTTGTTTTACTCTTATTGGTATAAAAGTATAAAAATCACGTGGGGGTGTTGAAAGTTGAGATTTGATACTTTGTTTATTTTATCGTTATCAAATTGTACTAATTTTTAAATGTTTGACGCATTGAAAATAAATATTATTACTGTTCAGAATCTTAAAACATCAGTTTTGAACAGTAAATACCAGCTATGGCTTAAAACACAAAAGTAATGGAACGAAACTCTAAAAATCAAATGCCAAAAACTTTATGAGTCCGTAAGGAGGCGGTCAAACAAAACTAGGGACAACATTTTTGCTATTTAGAAAACCACAAAACATTTTTTATTTCAACACTATCCAATACTTAAATTAATTTGACAAACCCACTCATTTAGTTCAACATTCTCTTTTATTTTTAACACTCGAAAACGTAAAACTACCGTCCCACCGACTGTTTTGAAGCCTCATCGGGAGTGAGACAAAATGGATGCCGGGTGAATTTGATTTCACAGAAATGCGAATTAAGTGACTTCTGTTCGCAGACGATATAGTAATGTTTACGCATTTTCCGGAAACCCTGCAGCTCATGGTTATTAAAAGTGCTGGTGGATTTGATGCATCAATTAAAAAATTGAGCTTTAATCGCGAAAATATTGAATGTGTGTAAGTCTACAAATAACTTGGCAGTACTGTTACAAAAAATGTAAATATGGACTAAACTGCTATTAATATGACATGGAAACAATGCTTTATGAATAAATGTATAGCGCATAGTAGCAAGTTTATTGTTTTTAAAGTAGTTGCTGAAAGCGTACTTTTATATAGATCTCAGGTTTAAAATACAATTCGGTTGAAAAGATCCTTACGCACTTTATAAAAAGAATGTTTCATTTGGTGAAAAATACGCCAAACTACATTATAATCCTGGAAACAGGTCTATCTCCTTTGTTTATAAAAACATCGAAGTTACAAGCGGAATTCTTGCTTAACGTTTTTAAAATGAATGATTCACGGATTGTGAAAAGAGTGGCCATGAAAGCGATTTAAGGCCGAAATAGTGGGTATCGAGAGAGGAAATATCTTGCTGAAAAATGTGAAAATAATTTTAATTTACCTATCGAGGATTTAACAACCGCTAAAAACATCTTGTATGTAGTCATTTTAAAAGTTGATGAGACATGTAGAGCTAAATATATTAATGAAGCGTCTAATTCCTTATACAGAAGAACTAACAGCAGATTAAATCATAACCTTAAAGAGAACAACTATTTTAAAGATTCCAATAATGTGCGTGTGATTTCTATGATGGTCAAACTACGAAGTGAACTAAATAAAATTAAATTAAATTAGGTGGCGAACATTCCGTTGAGAACAAGATCCTTGTGATTTATATATATCAACCATTCCTCCATATGCGAGTAATGTTGTCAAAATGCCCCATTCTCGGAGAAATCAAAAGGAATGTATTTAGAAAAAACGTTTTATGTTAGCAATGCATGGTAGTTTTTAAAATGATAACCGTCTTAAAAATTACAACTTTATTCCAAACTGGAACAGGAACTGGTGTAGAAGTTTTGAACTGTCGATTTTGATACAAGATTTTATCTGAAATCAATAATCAAGTGCAGGATGTTATTTCCGAAAAATGTAATAATAAGATCTTAAATAGACGTTTTTTTTTAATTTTTTAGAAGATTCTGAATTATCAATTCGTTTGTTCTTAGTTCTTCAGTTTAAATCTGTTTCGATGAAGTACGCATATTTTTTATGTTTTTTTTGTTTAATTTAGTAAGGCTTTTTTTTTACTAAAACGTGTCTTTCAATGTAAAAAGCTCTTTTCAATACTTTCTATTTTGTTTATAATGTAAAATATTAAAGTTTCGGCTAATTGAAAGGGTTTCTATTGGTTTAATCTTTGGTTCTAAGAATTTTCTTATTAAAAAACACGTCGACTTTAAGGCCAATATTAGTCAAAATAAAAAGAGATAATGTCTAAGATGTCTGGTGGTATGGATTTTGCCACTAACCATCCAAGCCAAAACAGCTAAGCATTTTTTCTTGTAATGCTGAAAGTGCTGATATTATGTTATACGTGTCACATTGGCTTGAAGCAAAATAACACTTTTATTGAATTAATTATAAAACAGGAATATGAATTATTAAAATGGTTTTGAGTAATATTTTGTTTAGTCGATAGTTAAGCATCTGTTCACTAGGTTTTAGTAATAAGTTAAAATTAATTTTGTGCTATGATTGTTCACTTTTAGGTACAACCTGTAAACGCTAAAGTTTATAGATATTCCATTCATATATTATACCCAGAGACCTCTTGATAGTTTTGGTTTATGTTATAGTTGCATCCCATCCAATCTATGAAAGAGCAAGGTCATTTCTTGTTACCTCCACGTTTTGGACTTTAAATTCTACAAAAAACTGAATTTTTGAGACTAAATTACACGTTGATGTTCTTTTCTTCTCTTTGTTATTCCATTTTTCGTGGTGCAGGAAGTTTAGTGTCTCCTTCTTTGCAACTTTTCTTTACTCAGGATGATGCATATACATAGTATCTATATCTAAAGTACCTAGCGGCAAATCTACATCTTGTTAAGGGTTTAAAAGTGGTGGAAGCAGAGGTATCAATTTAAGTGTGCCTGTGTGTGTATGTATATTGTACATGGCTGAGTTCGTGTGTTTGTAAGGAGGGCAAAATAGTGTACTTACACTCGTAGTTCCTTGGCTTGGTTATTATTACAAGTTGTCACCAGACAAATAATATTCTCATAATTTAAGATTATATTTTCTCTCGAAGTAAGATACCCCTGCTCACACCCTAAGTCATAACTATGCCTACTATTGCACCTATATAGGAGTGTCCTGCAGATCTCTTTCGCCAGACTGCAGCTTATTGCCTTCGCTACCAGTCGGACAGGGTTGCGTTTTTTCTTTCTTTCTTAACTTTGTTCACACTGCAGTTCACGTTTCATCGCACGGTCACGATGGAAGGAGTTCATTTTTTGTGTATGTGTCCTCTTCGAGAAAAGCTTGTGAGAAACTGCCCTTGGGCAGTGTTGTAGAGAGATGCTGCAATGCATCCTTGCATCTTCTTGGATAGCGGATAGGTCTAGAGGTAGGTACTTACATACTTTTATAATATCGGAGCGCATGGAAAATTAAATTATGACCAAGCGATGTGCGACGGGACTACATACAAAGATATAGAGGGTAACACTTGGACAAGTCTGCAGGCTTTAAGTTATGTGTCGTTTAAGGTAAGCCATACATATCTATGGTTATATGCAATGTGCAGTGCATTACTTTTTTTTGCTTTCGGAAGCTGTTGACAGAAGAGGTTTATGGTGAATAAGCTAGTGTAAGTTTTCAGAAATGCAAGCAAGCCTGTTAAAATTCATTTTAGAAAAAGCTTTTGGGACATGAAATATCTTCTTAAATTTTGTGTAATATCAAAAAGATTTTGGTAAATACATTACACACTTATACATACCTACGCAGAAATATGTAAGCTAGTTGTAATTTTGATAGAAGGGTATTAGGAACTGTCACAGTTAAGTTGATTTAAAAATAAAACACTTAAGATTTACACAGATATTTAGGTAGGTAGCAATTTGTTATTTTTTTTTTTGTTAAATGATCAACTGCATGATTTCAAAAAGCTCTATGTAAGAATAAAGTTCTTATAATAATAGATTTTTCAAAAAACTAGGCTATTCGTAATGCAACACAGACATTTAGTCAGCGCTATCAATACTGTAAGCACTCTTACCATAGTTATAGTTAGAAACCCCTATGTGCTGAGTTAATTTTACTGGTTAATGGTGTAATTTATAATCTCGTTTAGTCTAGGCTTCAAACCATTCTTCTCGAGTGTCCTTATCATACAACTCAGGACAGAAGAAGATGGCCTAGCCAGCATCATTTTTGAAGAAGTAGGAAGCGATAACGCCTGCAGCCTAAGATCCACACCAAGTAGTAACTTTATCTTTTATTGCGGAGTTTTTTTCGACCGTTTGGAAAAGAGGGTAGAAAAGAAAAAGATATTATTAGACTTCCAGGCCAGACCAAATCTTTACTCTATCATCGAACCATTTGAGGCAAGAAATAAAAAGGTTTACTCAATGTTTGCCGACTTCAAAGCAGCGTTTGATTTGGTAAATCGCAATGCTTTAATATACAAACTTTCACAGCTTCACAGAAGCTAACGTCTGGGATGGAGCACGAGCATAAGAATGTCCGCTTAGTGCACTTTTATTTTCACTATTCATTATTGACATAGTTAACCACTTAAGCTGGAAGTAATTGGAAGTACAACGGAAGAAGTTTGGAAGTGACAAACGAATATAGATACTTTGGAGTGAATCTCAACCCACGACCTTAACATTAAAGCCAAAACAACACAAAGTCTAATAAACTTAACAAGGAGAAAGATTTTCTCAAACAACCTTGTATATTTGTCTACCAAATGGAGCTCAAGTTTGGGGAATGGAATAGTATGAGAAAATTGAGACAATTGAGAGTTGTTTCATCAAAAAAAATCTTCAACCTACCAATCAACATGCGATCTACTTAGAAACTAGCTTACCAAAGATATTTACTAGCACTTTGAAATTACAAGCGGATTTATTAAAGTCTTAGGTTTTCCAGGTGAGCGACTGAGCTTTACGAAATAAGGAACAATGACAAATGGCAACGAATTGTCGGTTCATTTGGTGAAGATATGCAAATTGATACAAGTACGCTCTTGATGTTAAGGAAAAAATTTATAAAATCATTTAGCTAAATGAAGACTCGGCTGGGAATCAATTTATAAAAACAGCTATTGAATTAGAAAATCGAATATTATGTATCAGTTACAATTCAATCTGAGTAACAATAACTATTGCAATTAATCTTTAAGTTAAAAAGATATTTCTTTAAATTTCAATAGCAGATGCGAAGTTTTAGGTCTCAACGGCAGACCATACAATGGGAGTTTCAAACAGTTCTGTACACTCTGCAGTGATAAATCTAAGGAAGACTACTTCCATTTTATAAGCGTATGTACAATTTTAAAATACAAGAGATTCTCCTATTTAAAAAAAATTCTTTCTCACTCTACAAGAGACAATTCTAATATTGAATGGACTAGATTGGACAAAAATTGTCAACTATCTGTTGGAAATTTGTAGGTTTTGAAAACTGATTATGAGAGAATATGATTAATATGTATGTATGTATGTAAAAATTAATATATAATTAAAACCGAAACTTAAAACAAAGTTGACCAATGTAAGAAAAAATGTAAGTTGCTAGTCGAGCTGGCGGCAAAGCCCAAACTTATTCAAAGAGAAATGTTTATGCTTTAATTTAAAAACTGTTAATAAATGAATTACTTACAGTAACTTTATTTGGATTCATTGGCACCTCGTGAACCTCGATTGGATTGGTATTGTTCCAAATTATAAAATTTTACGTATTCACATGCCCATTCATCCAATTCGGCCCCATAGCTGAAAACAATTTTTTCACTAAAATTCTTATCAACTGCTCCAAACTCGTATGGTCATTTGGTTTCAGCTTCTAGATTAATTGGATCTTGTATACGGGTGTAGGCCCAAGTAACGACGCAAAATTCCTCATGTTGTGGTATGAGACAGGCCAAGTTCATGTGAACGACGAGACCTTGCCTACATTGGATTCTGCTGCACACTTTCAGACAGCGGCTATGTTTCGGCAGATCCTGCGTTTTGTTGATAAACAGGTGTTGACAGATTGTTCACTTACAGAGCCGGTGGACTCAAATTTGGCAATCAAACGTCGAATAGTCGAGTTAGAACGACGACTATGTTACCCCTTAAAAAGAGGTCAACCTGCACATCGTTTTCTAGAAGAGAACTTCCATTTTAATAATAAAGTTTTTTTTTTTTACACTTCAAAATTTTCAGAAAGTAGTAAGCTTATAGCAAGCGTCAAACTACGATCAGAGGCTCATCATAAGTGCATGTGTTAGTTGTTAGTAAAAAATGATACAAATATACCCTAACACACGCAGAAAATACAAAACAAAATTAGCATTTAACTATTACAGAACGAAAATAAAATAAGGACGTTTACGATAGTGAAGCACTGGTTCTAAACAATGATTTTAATCCCACCTTATTTAAATTTTAATGCATCGATGAACAGTTTAAGGTATATAAAATGCTCATTTGACTTAAAGCTTCATTCTCTCCATTGTTAGTTCTATGGAAGTCAATATGTATAAAATCAAATGTGCGCATGTGATGAGTTCCGCCTCGGTAATTCAAATGTACACAAGAAAGCAAATAAGGTGCATCAATTTCACCATTAATGAGTTTATGAAAAAATACTAAGTCATTATTAACACGCCTTCGATGGAGAAATTGCATTTGAAGAAGTAGAATACGATGTTCATAGGGAGGCAGATCATAAGGATCTTCCCAAGGAAGACCTTTTAAGGCAAAGCGAATGAAATTATGTTGAATTGATTCAATACGTTTTCTATGAATTTCGTAATAGGGAGTCCATACCTGCGAAGCATATTCAAGATGAGGACTAACATGGCAATTATACAAAGAAAGGGTAACATAGGGATCATTGAACTCCTTTGCCCAGCGTTTTATAAAACCAAGCATAGAACTTGCCTTATTAACAATAAAATTAATGTGATGTGTAAACTCTAAGTTGGAACAGAAATGTACACCTAATTCTTTAACTGTGGAGACACGACAGAGTTTTTGCTGTGATATACAGTAGTCAAATACGTTACTGATTAGTTTTTTAGTGAAAGTTATAGTCTGGCATTTTAAAGGGTTGAGTAAAAGGCTATTTTTCCCACACCAAAATTTGAAACTATCAATGTCGGCTTGTAAAAGAATACGATCATGTTTGGACTTTATTATAACCTTGTTATAAAGCGTTTGAACATATGTTTGAGAATGTGAGGAGATTAGTAACGGTTGATCTTTTTTTTGCACAAAACCATGTTGCTGTTCGCAAATGATATTTTACTAAAATATGCTTCGCTTCACAAACAACTTGTTCAAATACTTTAGGAATGCAAGAAAGCTTTGCAATGGGCCTGTAGTTGCTTGTATCCGACTTGTTACCTTTCTTGAAAATTGG
This sequence comes from Eupeodes corollae, assembly GCF_945859685.1. Taxonomy (NCBI): domain Eukaryota; kingdom Metazoa; phylum Arthropoda; class Insecta; order Diptera; family Syrphidae; genus Eupeodes; species Eupeodes corollae. The sequence goes on along the minus strand of NC_079147.1, from coordinate 177,656,580 downwards.
TGTTATAAATGACTTCTTGCATGAAAATTTGCCTGTTTTTAAAGAAAGTTGGAATAAGAACGTAGGGGGTTCAACTAAAGCATTACTACACTTTTTAATAATTAATCCGTGGCTAAGATGGTCAAAAGCTTTAGAAAAGTCAGTGTTTACACAGTCAACTTCATAACCTTGTTCTAAAGCGTTTGAACATATGTTTGAGAATGTGAGGAGATTAGTAACGGTTGATCTTTTTTTCACAAAACCATGTTGCTGTTCGCAAATGACATTTTTACTAAAATATGATACGCTTTCACAAACAACTTCTTCAAATACTTTAGGAATGCAAGAAAGCTTTGCAATGGGCCTGTAGTTGCTTATATCCGACTTGTTACCTTTCTTGAAAATTGGTGTTAGAAATGACTTCTTCCATATACTGGGAAATTTGCCTGTTTTTAGAGAAAGTTTGAATAAAATCGTAAGGGGTTCAACTAAAGCATTACTACACCTTTTTAATACTATCGGGGGAATACCATAAGGACCGGCTGAGCAGTCATCATTCAACGCAGATAAAAGATCAAGGACCGTACTCTGTAGCACAGGTATGTGACTACAGCTAGTTTGCGAAAAAGTGTGAAGATTATGAAAATATTCTTCATCAACTTCTTGAGAGCTATTAACAAATGGCTCACGGAAATTCGTTACGAAAGCGTTACAGATATCTAACGAAAGGTTCTTGTAAGTGAAGTTAACTGGAAAGCCATCTGATTTTTTTGAGTTTTCTTTGAGTTTACAAAATTTCAAAAATTTTTAGGATTCTCTTTCAAAGAGGTGGCCAATTAGTAACATTACAAGCATATACAAAATTAGAAAGAGATTTAAATTGGTTAAAGAGTTCAACATAAAAAGAGAAGTTGACTGGAGACAGAGTTTTGAGATACTTTTTTCATGCCTTATTTCTTTTGTTACGCAGTACACGCAATTCTTTCGTGTACCAAGGATGGCTAAAGTTTGTATTTCTTGATTCCTTTATCGGTACATTTTTTCAAAACAATAATTAACGATCTTATAAAAAGTTGAACCTGCTTCGTCAATGTTAGAAAATGCTAGTGTATCAGCAATTCCAGAAATGGTTAAATCTTCAGACAACTGCTGGAAATTGGCTCTTCTGAAATCAAAATTATATAAGCAATCAAAAGAATTACTGTGATTAGTTAGGTGATTACTTAAGTCAAAAAAAAATGTCCAAAGGGGGGTGATATTTGTCAATATTAGTTATTCCTGATCTAGATTCTAGAACAAGAGTACTAATAGCGTCAGAAGAAAAGACTAAATCGAGAATTCGATTTTTTGAGTTTTTAATACAGCTTGTTTGCTGTAAGTCAGTACGAAGGACTTTATCGAGAAGAGATAGTTCCATTTGTGAAGAAGAAGGAGAGGCTTCAAGGCAGGATTCGTCTTCGGATGGAATCCAGTCAATGTGTGGTAAATTAAAATCACCTAAAAGTAAGATATTGGTGTCAAGTTTTATCACTTATATGAGTTGCCCGAAGCTGTTACTTAATGATTTGACTTTAGTGACTGATTTAAACAAAATATTTTAATAGAATCTCACACAATTAATATGGTCGCCATCAGCTTTGAAAATCATACCTATTGGAAAACCCTTTATTTATCTATTAAGAAAATATGAAGGCTGTTTGCGTCTAGAAGCCAACTTTAGTTATAATTTTTTGTCTATTCTTCTAATAAATAAAAAATTTCATAATGCCACATCCACTATTACTATATTTATTAATTTCTCTTAGACTGAAATATTGACTATTTGCAATTTGTTATAGTCTTTAAGTGTGTATAAAATCAAGTTTTTACAATCAACTTAAAACTCTTAAGATAACTTTTTATTCGACTCTATTTTAGAAACATAAGGACATTATAAATGAAAGGATATGCATTCAAAAAATATAAAAAAAGTTAAAAAGCTAATTTGGATGACACAAAACTCATTTCACTCTAATTGCAATATTCTACTCCACCTTTTCAGTGTCAAGTCATAAAATATAGCCAAATTTACTATTTTCCATCTTATGCACATCAAGCAATGGCTTAAAAGTTACGGGCCAATTATTCTCATAGTTCTCGGCAAACGACATTCGTTACATTAGACATCAACTAACTAACTCTCGCCTTTAGAAAACAATTCGCGGAAATATCCTCTTTTAACAAACTTCAAACAACTATTTCCTGCATGTGACGAACACAAACTTACACACAAGACAGAAAACACCCACTGACGACGTATAATTAGTAGAGTTATAACCACCATGTAGAATTCTTAATCAGTCCCTAATTACTCATTACCAACGCTATTTATATGACGCATCGCATATCCTACATTCGTTAACGTTTTTCTCATTTCATATGCACACACAAGCAGAAGAACATTTCGAATTCAGGCAAAACGAAAATGAATTAGTTTAGACAAGAAATTAAAAGGGATGACATTTTTGTGTGCAGGATGTGTCTGTGTGTGTCAACAAAAAAAGGACCAAATAAAAGCTCAAAGAAATCCTTGTCTAACAAGCATTTAATGTCTGCTAAAAAAATTCACATTTTAGTGCATATAGAATAGTTCAACAAAAATGTGCAATTTCAATTTTAGAATTCAATTCACATTTTAGCAAAAACAAGAATTAATACAGGCATAGCTATACGCAAAATAATAATAATTGTACAAAATTGGCGAAATTTTTTGTCCCCAAACAGTCTGCTGGATGTCATAAATTTCACAACCAACACAAAAAAAGTAGAGTGAAAGAAAAACGTTCCTTCATCAAAAATATAAAAATAAAATTATAAAAGAGGAATGAGGGCAAATTCATGTCCAAAAAAGGATATTCTGACATAGAATACGAAAACGGGCCAAAGGACTAACAAAAATAATAGCCGGTATTTTTATGAATGGTAAAATAAAAACTAAATTCGATATGACATATTGCTCCCACTGTGTGTGCGAACTGCGAGACCTGCATAGTGCATAATACAGGCTCACTCACACTCACGCATTTAAAGTCACAGGAGATAAATCCATACATGCATTTATCGTTCGGTTCAGTTTGGCCTTTTTTTGCAATAATTTTGGGAAGGACTCATTTTTATCTATGATCGGATGGAGGATAATTGAGTTGTATATTAAGAATACACCTACATACCTCCAATTGGGATTAATAGTCAAAAGATATATATTTCTGGATATTATTTCCAAATCAATAGCAGATTTCTGATGATGAAAAGACATTTTTGAAATACACAGTAGTAGGTATTTCAATAGGGATGCGTCCCACACTGATAACGCTCCATCCCGTCTGCCAATTTGTCTTACTTAGAATTAGTAGGTTTTCGAGTTTTGTCAAAAAATTTATCAGTTCAATTATTCTACAAAATTAAAAATAACCAACAATATTTTGGATATGATGAAATAGTTTTGATTTCAAAATCTATTTTTGTGAACGAGATTTTTAGTCGTTAACCGATTTTTACCAATTTTAGTAGCATTTCTTAAAAGTTTTTATTTCTTGCATAAACAAATATAAATTGGATGAATGATTTCGATTCATTTGAAATCAATGTTTTATATTATTTACGAGACATCGAGAACCAAACATCAATTTTTACCAATTTTGCGTACTATTTTTCGTAGACTGTTGAATTTTAATACAAAAATTACTGAATTTTGAACAAAATATTTTATATAAAAAAAATTAATTTGAAGCCTATATCTCAAATTTGTGAAAAAATATTTGTGTTGAAAATCAATTTTTACCAACTTTTAGTTATGTTTTTTTTTTTAAGGTTTTAATTTGTTGTAAAAAAATTGTCAATTCGATTTTAAACAATGTTTTTTGGTTTTTATATTTTTTTAAGAAAAACTGTCAATTAGATAATTTTTTATTCGAAAATTTTCGAGGTGCCAAATATTTATTTTTAAAATTTGTTCGATCTTTAAAAAATCGCTTAATTGGATTTTTTTCATAACATATACTTGTTTGGTATCACGTTACAATATATAATATAAAATATATATTTAGGGTTAACCAAATTGTCACCTTTTTTTAAACTGCTTGAAACTTCACGTCGAGAAATGTCAAATGTTAAAATATTCAATTTGACAAATCGTACCCATTACAATAACTTCCCACGAGAAGTTAAAAATCACGAATGTTTAGTTTGATACGCAAACGATTTAATCAGTATCTAGAAAATAAAATGTTGTTCTTTTTGAAGACATCGTTCAATGTTCTTTCAAGAACTACTATGCGCTTAACCCTAGCCGTAAAAAACAATGATCTAATAGTCAAATGTTAATTCTGGGCCCCGACAAAGTATTGTGTTAACCACAATTCAAAAAAAAACTTAATTTCTTGACCACTTTTATAAATCTATACAGAGCTCATAACATAATTTGAAAAACTATTCTGAAAAAATTGTGTATGATTTTCTCAATTTAAATCCTTTCCTTACTTGACTTTTACTCAAAATTGAATGGCATTTGTTTAGTAAGTGACATTTGTAGCATTTCGAAATATGTACATATAAGGACTCAAAGTTTTTTAACCACAAATTTTTAAAAGACATATGTATGTAGGTAGTTTTACTCATCCTCTGTCACAAAATGAAAAACACCCGGAAATGTGAACCACATTTAGAACTTCTCATTCGTGCCCGTCTGTCGATTTATCTAAAATTTTAACAAAATAAAATATTAATAGGTAGGTATAACAATAATTTGTGTGAGGTACAAAATTTGAAGTCAATTTCATTTTTTATTTTTATAACACTATAGTCGGATACTGTTTTTATCAGTTTTTTTCTTTATTGTTTCTTCTAAAAAAAGTTTCCTAATAATGTTTCTAAAAATTTAACATTATTGTGATAAAATATGTTTAGTTTCAATATTTATTTTTGTTCGAAAACCAATTTCTAGTAACCTTTGCATCATTTTTATTAAAACACAGATTAAATTTTTTTAGACCATAACCTTACTTAAACAACAAAATGTGGCATATAGGTACAATGAAATCATTTTGAAGTCAATTAACTACGAGACATCGAAAATCAAGCATCAATTTGTAGCACTTTTCAGTAGGTAGTACCTAGGTATTTTTTATTAGATTTTGCGAACATTTTACTAAATATTGAAACAATATTTTTTGTAATATGAAATTAGTCTGAAATCAATATCCTTAATTTTTGCCAATATTCGAGTCCAAAATCAATTTTCTACCAACTTTTATTAGTTTTTTTTTTTGGGTTTTTGTTTTCTTACGAAAATCAACCAAAATGTTCTCTATTTAAAATTTCTACAGTAAAAAACAAAACTCCATCAAATAATTTTTTTGAAGTCCGTATCACTTCCAATCCTACCACGGCCAATAACACTATATTTTATTTCACACTTAATTTTAAAGAATAAGACACCGGAAATAGAGGGAACTCACGATCACCATGAACACTCAACAGCACAATGCACATCAACCCCAAAAACAGCAAACCAACACCAAATTAACAGCAGCAACACCAAATCTTTACGAAAATTATAAAAACGTTCTATACTTCCCTGTCGCGTAATAGTCTAGAAGACTATTTTTATTTTTATTTTAAAGACTTATTAAAAAAAATATAATTTATATTTGAGCTTAAACACTTTCTTTGTTTTCAGAACAAGATGAATCAAGAGGCGACTTTTTCCAATTTCATACATTTTTCTAAATTGTATGTGTTTTTTTCTGAAAAACTTTCCTCTAACATTTAAAAAATTACCCTTTAGGTACAATATGCACGGACACCCTTTGTATTAAATTAATATGGTCTCCAATAAGGACTTTACAATTTTATTGCTTGAGAAGTGATATTGTTTTTATTTTTTTTTAACTAAGCAAGTAGATCTTTTTTCAAAAAAAAATCACCATTTCAACTCAATCCAAATCCGTATTTAAGTTTAATCATTGGAATAAAATCTGTTATAGATGTGACAAAGAAAGTGCCTCAGGAGAAGGAGAGGCATTCTTGGCAAGGAATGAAATTTGTCAAGTAATGGTAGGAACTTTGAACTTAGATATGTTTGAATGTTTAGCAATAAAGGTAAGAACAATCGGAAGCCAACCTCTTGAAATATTTTTTGTTGATTTTCTTGGTAGAAATAATAACAAAAAAGAGGCTTGGATGCGACCCACACTGATAACTTCCCATCCCGTCTGTCGATTTGTCTTGCTTAAAAGTTTGTCTAAATGTATTTTTAAAAAATTTCCGCACTATTTTTTGTAGATTTTATTTTTTATGAAAAAAACGGACTGTTGGATTTTTATATAAAAATTACTGAATATTGAAAACAATATTTTCTCTGAAATAAAATAAGCTTGAAGCTAATATTTTTAATTTTTGAAAAGCTATTTGAGCCGAAAATAAATTTTTACCAAGTTTTATACATTTTTTTTAGGTTTTTATTTTTTGTAAAAAAACTGACAATTCGATTTTTTTCAAAATTTGTCTTAATGTTGAAAACAATATTTCTTATAAGAAAAAATTAGTTAGAACCTATTATCTCAAAGCTTTTAAAAGATATTTTAGTCGAAAATCATTTTTTACGAACTTTCGTTAATTTTTTTTTCGGTTTTTAATTTTTTAAACAAAAACTGTCAAATCGATTTTTTTCAAACTTTAACTGAATGTTGGCAGCAAGATGTTTTGAAAGATAAAAGTAAATTAAAGCCAATATCTCAAAGTTTTGAAAAGATATTTGAGTCGAAAATCAATTTTTACCAACTTTTATACATTTTTGTTTAGGTTTTTATTTTTTGTAAGGAAAACTGTCAATTAAATTTTTCTCAAAATTTTATCAGATGTCAAAAACATTATTCTTCGTTGCACAAAATTGTTTTAGAGATGAAATCATATTTCAGTCGTAAAATTTTCTAGGTGACAAATTTTTTTTTCAGTTTTATTGATTTATAAAAAAAACCGTTATATTGATTTTTTAAAAAAAAAATATACCTGTTTGGTATCACATTGCAATACATTATATAAAATTTAATTCAAGTCTCTAGCGTTTTTGGTTCGTAAGATATTCAAGGTTAACCAAAATTTTCACCTTTTTTTCAAACTGCTATGGTAAAAAAACCAACCACGCAATTTTCTTGAGAGCCCTTTCTGCATCTTTCTGCTTTATTATCTGTATAACTAAATTTATTTGAAGTCGATATCTCTTCTGGTTCTTGAGCTATGGACGATGAAAAAAAAGTCGCAAACGTACGGACGTACGGAAGTACGAACGTACGAACGTACGAACGTACGAATGTACGAACGTACGAATGTACGTACACACGCACGCACAGACATCTTTCTAAAAATCTTTATTTCGACTCTAGGGACCTTGAAACGTCGAGAAATGTCAAAATTTTCAATTTGACAAATCGGACCCATTACAATAACTTCCTATATATAATATATAATAATAATAATATAATAAAAAGCAAAATAATGTTCAAAAAAATTTTTAATGATTGGCGATCTTAAATCCAGACATCAGTCGTAGAATTGAATTGTGTAACCTCAAATTCATACGATACGATATTATGACTACACAGGATAATAACAATTTAACTAACCCTGTTAATCCAAATTAAACCAACTGACCAAAAGAAAAATTTAATATTTTAGGCAACCTGTCGCACTCACAGCTTTACGTTATGATCATTTACCAGTGCATACTTCTTGCACAGATACAGTTTCCATTAAATGCTGCAAGCAAGAGCCAACGCCATAATTTTGTAACATATGATATCAGGTGGAATCGAGCTTGGCATACCTTCGATGAAAACAAATTATATTTTGAAGGACTATTTCAATGATGTAAGAAAAGAATCTATCTTGAAAAACGGCAGAGCAAAGGAGGCAGTGTAATGCCTAAAGTGTAAAGCTCTAAAATGACGACAATCACTTACAAACCCATTCTGAAATGAGCTTTTCAGCAGTTTTCTGAATAATTTGGTGGACAACGATGGACTTTCCAACTAGATAATGCACCAATACATAGCGCACTGAAAACAGAAGCGTGAATTCAGGGCAAAAATTTTAGTGCCCGTGTCATGATGGTTAGTGCGTTGGACTGTCATGCCAGAGGTCTTGGGTTCGATCCCTGTCTATGCCATCTAAAGCCTTTTCACGGGTACTGCCTTTTGCGAGGAATTGACAAATTCTCTAAGAGTAACTCTTGTCATGAAAAACTGCTTTCTCAAATTAGCCGTTCCTGACAACATTACTCGCACACAGGAATGGTTGAGAGTTGTAAGTCACTAGGCCCTAGTTCTCAACGGACTGTTGCGCTACCCAATTTATTTTTAACCATCATTGCAAACTTGTTGGGATGGCTTTCACGAAAAGTTTACGTAGGAGGACGACTCGACAATACAATACCAATAAACCGTAAAGATTATTGAAGCTATAAAACGGTTCTGTGTTTAAATTTTGCTCACTCTGACAGCACTCTAGGAATCCATACACCACGTTACATGAAATTAAAAATTATATAAATCAAGGCTTGGCTTCTTAAATGACTGCTGGGTTAGTTTTGTAGATCATTGAGATAACGTTCGATACTGTTTCCTATTAAGCTTTTTTATATAATATGAAAATGTGTGTAAATTTCAGCTTTTCTTCATCAAAATCATGTAAACATTTTTTAAGGACAGACTTTTTGCAATTCAGATTATTTGGATATCATTTTTAAAGTTGTTTAAGAATCAGTCTTAGGTCCTATTCTCGTTAATAATTAAGATCACTTGTAACAATACACAATGTTTGCATTTGATGCATGCTATAATATACTCTTCATGTGTAGGTCCGCTAAATATTATGTCTCCCCTTCAAACTAATTTACAGGTATTGAAAACAATTTTAAGAAGTAGAAAATTAGAATTAGAATTAGAAACATTTTATTCATTCATTTTTTCATTTCCAACTTAAAACTAGTACAATAGCAAGTGTATAAAAAAAAAGGAATAAATAATAGCTATCATTCTTTAACTTGAAAGTTAGTATTGAATGATACATTGTGATTTAATTTAAATTTTACAATAATTAGAAACTGTTGTGGGGTGACAATCAGCAATACAAATAATAAAACAATGGTTCAATGAGTTAAGTAAATCAATAAATATTTTAAAGATAGTATAACTGAATATAAAAAGAGTAGGTATATACATACATTCATAGGTAATAAATAATTCATCATAAAATTCATTCAAAAATAACAACAAAATGGTACATTTTTTATGATTATAAAACTATGATACAAAATTTAATAATAGTTATCAATAGAATTTAAATCAATTGTAAAAAGCCAGTCTTTTAGTTTTTTTAAGAAATAGTTTAAGTTTTGAATTGTTCTGATAGACAAAGGTAATTTATTAAATGACTTTGGTGCTGCGGCAGTATAAAAGTTAGAGAAATGAGTCTTATGGGCAGTGGGTTCATTGACAAGGTGCATGTTGTTTATTCTTAGATTATATAACTGCGAGTTTCTACTAGGAATATTACCGCTTTGCTTGAAAAATTCTTTAAGTACTTTGAAAATATACAGATGTCTCAAAGGTAGAATCCGCTATTCCTTGTATAAAGGCCAACTTTCAGTATAACGATTTTTGTTGCAAATAATTCTAATAAGATGCTTTTGGGCAATCAATAACGGCCTAAAAGTATTTGCATAGGAACCACCCCAGCTAGATAACCCATATTGTAATTTAGAGTGCGCAAGACCATAATATATTGAAGTTAAAACCTTTTTAGAGCAGAATGGTTTTAAAAGATACATTTTTCGCGTTATGAGCATCAAATGATTCTTGATGTTGTAACTATGATCTTTCCAATTAAGGTTTGAATCAATTGTTACACCTAAATATTTAAAATTATTCACAGAATCAATTTTGAAACAAGAATTGGAACAGGAATATTTATGTTGGAAATTAGGTTTACCACAATTGTGAATTGGAAAGCTAAATTGCCTACAACTCGAAGCATGAAAAAATAAATTGTGATTACAGACTGGATGGCCAGATGTTTTAAAAGTCATGAATTTAGTTTTTTCACTAATTATTAACTTATGGTTAGAAAACCAAGTCCTTAGAACTTCGAGATCTTCTTCAATTAGTAAAACACAATTAAAATCCGAATTAGACTGGTAGGTAAATGATATATCATCAGCAAATGCCGTCGAAAGGCCATTTAATCGAAGCTTAAAAATAGAGTTAATATATATTAGGAAGAATAAAGGGCCGAGTACAGATCCCTGTGGTACTCCATTTTTTAAAAAACGAGCTTCACTTTGTGTACCGTTGATAATAACTTTTTGAACTCTTCCCTTTAAGTATGATTTTAACCACTGAAAAATTACTCCCCTAAATCCTGCATTATACAACTTATCTAAAAGTAAATCGTGGTCAACCATATCAAAAGCTTTTGTCATATCAATAAAGAGAGCCATTGTAGATTTATTGTTATTCAAACTGCCATAAAGCTGACTGCATAGCCTAAGAATTGCATCTTCGGTTGATTTTCCTGAACGAAATCCAAATTGATTTTCACTAAAAAACTTATTTTTATTCAGGAAAGAAGTAATTCTATTAATCATAAGTTTTTCAAAAATTTTTGAAAAAGTAGGAAGAATAGAAATAGGTCTGTAGTTAACCATATTTTTCTTATCTCCCTTTTTAAAGAGGGGAATAACCTCAGCGCATTTAAATTGTTCAGGAAAACAACCCTGTTCAACACTTAAGTTAAATATGTAACTCAAAACATCTGAAACATAGAATGCAATTTTTTTAAGTACGTTACTAGATATTCCATCAGAAGTGCAAGAATTTTTATTTTTTAAAGTTAGAATTATTTTGTAGGTTTCAAAAGAGGTTATAGAATTAAACGCAAAGCTATTTGATTGTATGAATTCAGCATCTGGACAATGTTGATTACAGCAATCACAATCATTACCGGTATTACTAGATGGCTTCAATATTTCAGATATTTCAGTAAAATATTCATTAAATTTATTTGATATACAGTTAACATCAGTTAGAGGAACATTATTAACTACAATAGTTTCTATTACGTTTGGCTTTTTTGTTTTACCTAAAATGCTGTCAACAGCCTTCCATTCATCTTTTATATTGCCTTTTGATTTTTCAAATAAGTTACAATAATACTTTTCGCGAGTCAATTCAACATTTGTACTAACGGCTTTACACAGTGTGAGGTAATACTTTTTTAGCTTTACATTATTTGGATGTTTTTTTAGCTTAATACTAATTGTGTTCTTTTTTTTAATCTGCTTAAGGAGACTCTTATTCATCCAAGGCTTTAAAAATTTGTTTTTATTAGAATTTTGTATCGACACAGAAGTACATGACTCTATATGTTTTTGCAAGATTGTGATAAAAATAGCAAACGAAATTGATGGGTCCGTTTCCGAATAAACCTGATCCCAAAATTCATGCTTCAAAATATTCCGCAATAATATGTAATCGGTGGTATAATGCTCTTTTCTTTGTGTTACTGAAGTAGAATTCCGATTATTTTGTAACTCATTACATAAAATGATCGATTTATGATCAGTAATATTTAGGTCCAGAACACTTCCAAAAAATTTGGATTTATTGCTGACTTTAAAACGAGTAAAAATGTGGTCAATGCAAGTACTTGAAGATTTAGTTACGCGAGTTGGTTCATTAATAATTCTCTTTAGACCATTAGAAGCCATAAGAAACAAATAATTATCACTGTCTTTGTCGGATACGTTTAAGATATCAATGTTAATATCCCCAATCAAAATTAAATTACAAGTCTTATTTATGCAAAGAATTTGACTGAGTTCCTCTATAAACAAACTTTTACTAAACGCGTGCAATCTGTAGAAACATAACATTGTATAGTTTTCGTTTTGATAGCAAAACGACAACTTAACAACATCCGCGCTGCAAATGTCGATTTTTGAGAATTAGTGAACAAAATTTTCATCAATGTAAACTGCGACACCACCTGACGAATAAGATTCATTGCAACAACTAAAAATCGCATAACCCGGTATATTATAAAGGCTTATTTCACTCTCATAAACCCAAATCTCTGTAAGAACTATTATAGCTGGCAATTTTTTAAATGACTCAATGTGAGCTAGGAAATTAGAAAAATTTTTTCTGAGACTACGGATGTTTTGTTGTATACAAAAGCAATCATCTATAAAACTACTAAAAACTGGCACTTCACAAATACTTTGAACTGAATAAGGAATAGGATTAACAATACTCATATTTTATCAAAATCAGAAATATAATTAATTCTTACAGAATTGTCACCCTCACTCCTCCTCATAAAAATATTTCCATTCCTAGTCCAAACGTATTTGACTCCTTTCGTAGTTTTTAGGGCTAGCGCAGTATTTAGAAGTTGACGCCTCTGATGAGTTAAGCAATCGTTTATGTATACTTTCTCCGGTTTACCTTGTGCTCCAAATATTTTTGTTGTTAGTTGTTCTCTTCTTAAATTAAAGCCAATTCAACAAAATCTCAAGCTATTTTCTTACACTTCGTAAAAAAAGCAGATATTTGCCATCTACCTTAAATTTTATAATATAGATTTACAATGGGAACATCAACATAAATATTTGGGTATAACATTTGATAAAATGTAAACTTTTCAAAATTATACTGTAGTCACTATATTTAAAAAATTCATGTGTATAATATAATACCACAGATAATAAATATATATATATATATATATATATATATAAATTTATTATCTGTGATAATACTGTATCAATTTAACAGTCGAAGTTCAAACCTGAGTACAGAAAATCTTGTTATTTGGAATAACTGTCCGTGATCAAAATAAATTACTATTTAAGTACATATTACATAAGGTTTTTATGTTGTAGAACTTTTCATAACATATCTTATACAAGGTCCGACAAAAAAATGGGTCCGTTAAAAAGATCTAACATATTTCAAAAGGCAATGACTAATAAAAAAAAAACAATTTAACAGAAAATTTTATTGAATTTTTCAAATTAAATAATATGCCATTTTACATTAAATAAAATAATTACTTAGTTTTAAACATTACCATATGTCTAAGAATAGCTTTAAATATAAACGTCTTAAAATACGGGAGTTTCTAAAACTCTTGACAATATTGGTTAAATGTAAGACTTTTGTACCTTGATCTACAATACATCAAAAAAAAAACTTTGGAACATACAGCAGTTTATTAATTTTCCAAAAGACCCAATATCTGAGTGAGGTGAGGATAATAATACTTTTAGCCTCTCTATTTATGTTGTTCAACTCGATTTGCTATTGTGGGTCTGGAGCATATTGTTTGAACGAAAACACAAACAGGATAAATGCATTTGAAAACAGTATTTCGAAGAGATTGCTTTAATAATACCGTAATTTCCTGAAAAAAAAAACAACGATTCACGCATTTTCGGCCACCGCACCACACCACATCGCACCCAACCACACTCAAAACACCAAATAAACGCGCTTTCAAACTTAACGATATGTACGAACGAAAACCCCAATTGAAAACCACTGCTAAAATCCTGGATACCTATACCTACATTATGTACATTTATGTAGCTTCCCAACGACGACGCGACGCGACGTAAAGTTCTTTAGTAGATCCGCTTCCAAGCCTACACTACATAATACAGAGTACCGTTGTGTATGACCCGGGACAATTTGATTGTGACAGCTGCGATTGATAAAAGGCAGAAAGAGGCCAATATAAGCAGAGCACATATCCCAAATACAGGAAGCGAAATTTGACCATCATAGAAATGGACGAGACGCACCAGAGACCAACGAACGTCCGTGACTATTTTCGTCTAATGTGACTGACCAAACTCGCAACATTGGAGTATTGTGGCAGGCTCTAGACTGCAGAGCAAATCTATAGAATAAGGACGAAAGAGGCGGGCGTTTCGACTTCGGAGCACAATAATGGTGGCTCGCACAATCAGTCTTACCGCTTAGATTTTTGAGGGAATTTTAATTGGTTCAACTGAATCTACATACCTATAGAACAGATATATATGAATTCGAGTGTTTTTATTGCTCATGCAAATGGCAAACCGTTGGATACTTCCAGCTTCATATAATGTAGGGAGAATAAACGTCAGTATGAAACAGTTGATAAGTTTTTAAAGAGGCTTATTGCAATTCCATTAGTTTTTATTTTTTTAACGAACCAGTCGATTTAGAAAAATAAAAAAGTGTGGCTTTTAAGAATAAATGAGTTTGACTGCAAATAAACTTGACCAGCTAAGGATGTGTCACACCAAAATGGAAAGAACAATTCTAAACATTTAACCAAATCAAAGTGTAGGTACGAAAAGAAGATATTTAAGCAAAAAAACCGGAATTATTAACGTCATAAATAGAAAAAGAAGTTTGAAATGGATCTGGGAAGGCATATATTTAGACTATAGGACTAAAGATGGAAAAAATGTCAACGAAATGGAGACCCGAAAACAAGAGACTAGCAGGACGACCCAATAAAGAATGGAGTGACGATCTCTCACGAATTGGTCCAATGAAGTCAAAAATAGAGACACATGTGAGCCTTGAGGAGGACTATGCCAATAACTAACGTTATTAACTTAAAATTGTACCTAACTATTTTATTTTTAAGTTCAATATACAAATTTTATATTTATAATTGCATAAATTTAATATTGTAAGGTCTTAAATTTTAACAACAACACTTTAAATGATGCAGTTAATAAAATGTTATTGAAAATATCAATAAATGTAATCATTAAACTGAGGCAATAAACGCTTATAATAATAATGACAACAAAACATTTTTTTTTTAATTTCGAAGTAATTGAATTTAAATTCGATCGTATTGCTTTATTGGATTTGACACATAAAAATAAAATTTGTATTTAAGTGGCTATCCGCTTTGTTGCTAAAAAAGCTACTATTAACTGAAGACTGAACCAAAAACAGAATATGAATCTGAAATCCAGGCCTATTCCAATTACGACGCACAAATTTATCAACTTTTTTTTGAAGAAATCAAGAAATACAAACTCTAGGGTGCCTAGATACATGAAAATATTGAGTTTACTGCATAACAAAAGAAATAAGGCATGGAAAACGTATCTCAAAACTCTGTCTTCAATCAACTTCTCTGTTTATGTTGAACTTTTTAACGAATTTAAGTTTCTTTCTAATTTTGTGTATGCTAGTTATTATGTTACTGATGTGAATCCTAAAAATTTTGAAAACTTGAAAACTTAAAGGAAAAAATTAGAAGAACCTTTCATAAGATAAAACTGTTGATATCTGTAAATTTCCGTGATTCATTTGTTAATAGCCCCGAAGAAGTCGATGACGTATATTTCCATAATCTTCACTCCTTCTCGCAAACTAGCTGTAGCCACATCCCTGTGCTACAGAGTACGGTCGTTGATCTTTTATCCGTGTTGAATGATGACTGCTCAGCCGGTCCCGATGATATTCCTCCGATAGTATTAAAAAAGTGTAGTAGTGCTTTAGTTGAACCCCTTACGTTCTTATTCAAACTTTCTCAAAAAACAGGCAAATATGGAACAAGTCACGTCTTACACCAATTTTTAAGAAAGGTAATAAGGCGGATATAAGCAACTACAGGCCCATTGCAAAGCTTTCTTGTATTCCTAAATTGTTTGAATAAGTTGTTTGTGAAATTGTAGCATTTTTTAGTAAAAATCTCATTTGCGAACAGCAACATGGTTTTGTGAAAAAAATCTACCGTTACAAATCTCCTCTCATTCTTGAATGTACATATGTTCAAACGCATTAGAGCAAGATTATGAAGTTGACTGTGTATACACTGACTTTTCTTAAGCTTTTAACAAACTTTTTATATTTAAACTTAAGAATCTTGGTTTTAAACCATTTTTCTTAGCTTGGATCAAATCATACC
This sequence comes from Eupeodes corollae, assembly GCF_945859685.1. NCBI lineage: Eukaryota > Metazoa > Arthropoda > Insecta > Diptera > Syrphidae > Eupeodes > Eupeodes corollae. The sequence continues at coordinate 177,640,581 of NC_079147.1, read as the reverse complement.
TCGGAAAAAGATATTGTGTGGTAAAATTTAGAAATTGTTCTTCATAACCTTTTCTTGCTCAATATGGTGTCCCCCAGCGAAGTAATGTTGACACTTTTCTGTTACCTGTACATTAACGACGTATCTTCATGTCTACGCTCAAGTGAAGTTCTCATTTTTGCAGATAAGAACTTACTTATTTAGGTGCTCAGACCTGTTAAATCCGTTGGGAACAACTTAACGGACATAGAGCCTCTACTACTCCTACGTGCCATCGTGTACGGTTTCCGGTGATATGTTTCAGCTCCCTCCAACTCTTGCCTAGTGACGCTGATTCCGCCTCGACTGTCCAGCGAAATGTGCTTTTGGGTCGTCCAGCTCTTCTTCCTTCTTGTGTGAGCGGATTCCACTGCATTGCTCACTCACGTTTTCGTATTATAGATTCTATAGGTTCTTGACCTGTTTGTGCAGAAAATCCTTACGATGTTACGAAGAAATCTATTCACGAAGGTTTGCAGCTTTCTTGTTACGGCCTAACCTAACCTTCCAAGTGCTGCACCCATAAAAAGCACAGATTCGACATTTGTGCGAAACAGTCGTAGTTTTGTTCTTAAGCTGATAGAGTTATTACTCCAAATTTTTGACAGCATACCTAACGCCGCTTTTGCTTTGCCGAAACGATACTTCCAAGGTATTAGCAGCTATCACCTTTTTCCACCGGCTGCGAGAAAATATATATTTGAGAGGATGGTCGGGTTCCGAGGCTGATCATTTTTGTTTTTCCGGAATTCATTATCAGCCCCACAACTTCTTCTTCCCTCTCCACACTTGTTGTCATTTGATGGAGATCAATGATCCTATGCGAGAGTAAGTTAACATCGTCCGCGTAATCCAAGTGCTTTAAATAGGTTGTCAAAGGCCATTGGATGGAGTACATCGCTTATCACCAACAAAAACAATATTGGCATCAGAATAAAGCCCTGTCTGACTCCGCTTACTATCGTGCAAAAATTGACACTTGGATCCATCATATGCTGCTTTAATAATAGCAAGTAGTTTTTCTAGGATGCCTCTCCTCCGCAAAACTAACCAGATATACTCCCTGTTAACGCTATCAAAGGCCTTCTCGAAGTCGATGAATAGCAGGTGTATGGTTGAACGATATTCAACGCACAGGAGGATCCAGTGCGGAATTCTACTTGTTCGGCATCGAGTGTGGCCTCAAGGTGTTCTCTGATACGTTAAAGTATGACTTTTCCTAGTATTTTTGTAACGGCATGGCAGATAGAACGCAAATTCCTCTCCAATTTTCGAACTTTGTAAGATCTCATTGTTTTGGGAGCTTGACGATAATTTTCCCTTCTTCCACTCATGGTCCAGGCTTCCTTTATGAGCGGATGAAGCACTTCGCTTGAATGATGATGAAGACGTTGGCTCTGCTTGTAAAAGCTCTGTGGGAATTCCATCAAGTCCTACCGCTTTGTTGTTTTTAAGTGCTTTAACTGAGCCAAAGATCTCATCTTTACTGGGTGTTGCGGTGCGGATTCGGGGCGCTTCAGAAGGTATCGGCTGCGCGTTTTTTGCAAACACTCGGTTTAAAACCGGGAAAAAGTGTTCTTTTCACTTTCTGAATTGTTAATCCCAAGACCTTGTCACATTTTTGTACCTTGATGCATCGATTTCTTTAAATTCAAGAGAGGAAGGTTTTGCTCTCTCTAATTTGTATGGTAAGTTTTGTTGATTGATTTCTCATCAAAATATTTGCAAAAGGTAAACGCAAAGTAGTATTTTTTTAGAATTCGTCTTTTATCATCAGCTCCAATGTACGTGTAAACAGACTAAAACAATAATAATCAATTCCCGTAAATTACATCAGAAGAAAATACACCAAAAGCAGGAAACTTCTTCAATTCTTCTTCTGTATTATATTTCGAGAAAAAAGGGCCAATTTGTCTGGCAAACTTTCTATATTTCCTGGGTTTTTGAATCTATATTTTGGATGCTTACATAACAGGACAATAATTAACATTTTTAAGCGGTGCTCAAAAACTCGTCTATATATTTAATGTTTGACCCCCTTCCCTTGATTACAAGCCTGGTTCTTCTTCTTCTTTTCATGTAGTTATAGTATGATAAGATGAACATTTTTTTTAAATATTATAAAAAGGTAAAACAAAACTTTAAAAATAGACACCCTTATGAAAATCTGGAAAAAAGCATGGAACAAGGCACTTTAATTCCATAGCCATGAAGTCGGTGTCAGCTGTTAGAGCTCTAACACTAGTTGAAAAAATTGTTACCCTACTTGACAACACTTACGTAACAGTTACATATTTTTGCAAAAGGCGTTGGGTCAACACGTTAAGTTTTAAACCATATCTACATATCTGTCTAAATTCTTTTATTAAAAATAAGCATGAAATAAAACATAAGTAGACACACAGAAAGGTAGTTATAGGTACTCAATAAATATTTCATTGAATTTAACGAAAAAGGTATTTTTTCGTTATTCCTCTTCAATTCCATTGACAGCTTTCAAATTTCAGTTACCAAAGAACAATTCAAATGAAGACCTTTTGTACATATATATATAAACAGCATATGTAGGTGGTATAAACCTCCTCATATTACACAACACATATGTTTGGTAAACCAAAAAAGCCCAAAAGAAAAACCCAATCAATTTAAAGCCACTTATCTCTATGCCTCTAGAGAACTCATAACAAGTATGTATTTCCTCAAGCAAAATAAGATATACATACACCTTCCCATTTGCTATATAGGTACTCATATAGGACATAAGACCTTTGATACAGACATATATGGAATTTAACTATATTCCGCCCTCGACATATAATGTCATGTTAACAGCTTTTTAATACCTCAATATCAAGCTACCTGCCCAGATCTGACACACACAGGTCAAGTTCTTCTTGGTTTTTTTTTGCTCCTTTCATTTCTAAAAACCATCATCTACATTCGTCCTCACACTTGATAGAAGGTTTATATTCTGCAATAAAAATGCAAATTACAAATTCTCAAGAAATGAATTTCCTAGACATCCCACATCAGTTCTTCTTCCAGAAAAGTCTACTATACATATTGTGTGTATTTATATATGTATGTAGATAAATGTATAGACCAGGACCTGTCCTAAATCGAAGTTAAGTAGCATAGCTAGTTTGCTAAGAACGTTTCTGTTTTAATCCACTCTAGGTAGGTACACCTAGCCTTCTACTCTTAGTTTTCACAAATTACTGTTCAACATATTCCAGACCCTTGTTTCCTAATTGGTATCCAAACCATTTTTAGGGGCTACCTTAAGTTTGTTACAAATAACCAGAAAACCAAAAAAAAAAAACATTTCACCCCTAAAAAGAGAAGACATTCAACCAACCCTTGGCACTTAAATGTCCAATGTCTGTCCTAAATAAGAACTAAGGATGAGTCTCCCGGAGCATCATATACACATGCAACACATCTTTTTTCCTCTATGATCTTGGGGCATTAGAAACATCAATGGTCCAACATTTCGTTCGTTGTTATACAATCGATAGATAGATAGATATAAGATGGCCAATGAATACTACCACCCCTCCCCTTCCCTCTCCGAGCCAGCCTCATATAATAATATCCTGTCAATATAGACTTTAGTTTTCTTCTAAGTGCGATTTTACAAGGAATAAAAGTGATCCCCTATTGGGTTGTAAAATTACTGTGTGTGTATGTTTTGTTTCTTCGTTCTTTCCTCAAACCCTTACCACTCTTATAATGTACCTAGACCTACACATGATTTTTTCAGGAGGAGCGAGAACATTTTATTACCTATTCAAGGCTCATGAAAAGTCTTCGAAGATATTGGTCGTTGTTTTTTTACATGTACGATAGGACGAAGCAAATCGAGAAATGTACGTACATCTGGCCATCAAAAGGACTATAGTAGATATAGAGATGTTAGTGCGAGAGTCCTTTTATTTATTTAACGATACCAACACCCGGTGTGCACAGATTCTCTTCGGGAATAATAAATTTCCCATCAAGCCGACAAATGCGAAGGTTTTCTTTTTCTTAATTTTGTCTTCTTTTTATTTTGTTTTTCTTTCAGGTGGAAATCCTTGATATTTAATAAATTTTCAGAAATGGCCGCACAATATAAACCGAATCCGTAAAGCGGACGGAGAACATTTAAATGTCTCAAGACTTGGTGTAGGTTATAGGTTAGGTAAGGTATATGAACTCTCGGTATGGGTATAAGTAAAGCCAATTTTGTGTTTCCTGTTTCCGTTTTGTAATCTTTTGAAATGGTATTTTTTTTTCTTAAATTTAGTTTGTTCATTCATTTTTCTGTGGTTCGTCCTTTGCATCCGTTCAAAGTGCAATTTTCCAATATTCATGAATACTTACTGATGTTTTGGAAGCAGGAGCGTTTGGGATGCTCAGATTGTGAGAAGCGGAGAGTAGAGGAGCATCATAGGTAAAAACTACGACTATTTTGGGTTAATTTAGCAAACATTTCTTCTTGATGCAACGGCAACGTTACATTCACCTTTATGAAAGGATTTAGTTTTTTTTTTCCTTTTTTTTGTGTTTCTTCGTTCTCTTTATTCCCAGATTTCGCTGCTGCTCGTTGCTGTTCTCTACAAAACATGAGAGAAAAATTCTTTATTTTCGTTATTTTTTTTTCAAATTTGTTTCCGCTATGCTCGCTCGCGCGAAGCTTTCTTTCCACCATCAGGTCACCGATGCATGCCACTGAGGAATTAAAAAGCATGAAATAAATAACGGCCATAGAATCAAATGCGGAGAAGAAGAAATCGTTGGTGGAGGAGGACCGGGGATGAGGAAGAGGAAAAGGAGTAGTAAGGGGCCTTGATATTACCACAGGATGGTTACAAAAATGAATAGAAGAAGGAAGAAGAATAAAAAAGTCCTTACTCAGTGCATTTGGCTGAACGCAATTTCTAAGGCCGAATTGAAAAGAAATTTACCGCTTTCTATAAAAAGAATATGAAGAAGAGTGAAAGAAAAAAATCGTGGGTTGTGGAGGTGAAAAAGGACACTAGAATAAAATCAAAAGAAACATGGGGATAGTACCTACCTTACCTATACCTACTCTAGTGTACAGGTAAAAGTAATGTCAAAAGAATACAAAAAAAGGACCCATTCTTAGTTTTTTATAATTCTGAAGGAAAATCCTGCTTGCGCCAACATAGCAAGAAAACAGGGTTAATGTAAAACTTGTATTATTCGGGATGTTCTATCGCGTTGTCCTTGTCAACGTTGTGTCTATCAAGCTAGATTTTTCTGATTTGCTATCTATTTTCTTGGAGTTGGTATAAAGGTGCATAGTTATACCGAAAGACTATGCTTTTACGTATAAATATATGCATAGCGAAGATGCATTAAGAGAATGTTTTTTTTTATGTTGTCAATCTGGTGCTGGAAAAGAAGATGCTGCGTGCTTCTTGACTACGTGAATGCCATTCAATGTTGGTTTCTTGACGACGACGACGCCGTCGAGGAAGAACACGAGGACGACAACGATGACTAAGAGAAGACGAAGATGACTCTTGTCATGCAGTAGATTCATTTTAGATTTCTTTGTTTGAAATACCTAAATAAAAAGGAACTGAAACGTGAAGTGAAATAAAGTGGGGTCGGTTTAATGTATATATGTAGTTGTGAGTAAGAAATATGGAAGTTTACTCGAGCAACATAAGTTGCCTCAATGAAATTATAAACTCAAGTTGAAAAAGATAAGATGCACTAATGCAAGAGTAATGAGGGTTAAGGTTATCAATAACACGTTTTAAATTATGAATTAATAAAAATTTACGATTGTATATATTGACAATATTTTTGATTGTATTTCAAGTGTGTTTTTTTAATATTGCAAATTCATAATCGAATATTATTTGAGAGGTGATGCTCTTGACAGAATTTTTAAAGATATTAAAAAAAGTCTAGTATTCGGATCACTTCCTTTAATCATAGCAGACTTAATTTTTGTTTGATTGAAATTAAATATTAATTTCTAAAGGGTGCAGTTTTCGATGACTTCGGCACATAAATAGGGCTGAATTTTACCGATATTCGTGGTTTGCGTCTTATTTGCCTATGTGCGCGACTAAAACAGCCCCCAATAAAGTCAAAGGGCGCTAAATTCATCTTTAACTTCACATGGGAAGTTGTCACGACTGCCGTAAGCTCTCTGTATCTCAACTAGCTTTTAAAATGTCTTCTTTTAAGGCTGACATTTTAAAACTTTCTAAAGATTTTGAAGAGCTACTGAAGCCTTTCAACACTGCAGTTTGCAAATTAAATGCATACTCTGTAACCAACATCATGGTCGATAGTTCTACTTCGACTAATGATTTGGCACAGCCTATTTTCACTACTTTCTCTTCTACATGTGAAGATATTCTCGCGCAATCAGGTTCTGGTGTTAATAACGTAGAAAGTGTACCTGAAAAACAAAAGAAAAAGCCTAAGAAAAGAAGCCGAGAAAACTCTGAACTTGCTAGAAATTCTACCCCACCATCAAAAAGAACAAATTTCAACATCACACCAATACCTACAGATCCCACCGAAACTCCCAATATACCTCAAATTGTTGCCTCAGATTTAGCTTCCAATAGTGACACCGTTACAGGAACTGTAATAAACAACGTCATCCCTATCAAAGCTGTTTCCAAACCAAAAATAATTTGTATATCTCGTCTGGACCCAGTTACTACGCCAGAAGATATAACTTCCCACTTAGTATCTACCAAGAGCATACCTTCCAGCTCATCTATCAGGTGTACTAAGATCAGTAAACCAAAAAGCTTTGTTTCTTCTTTTAAATTAATAACGAATCCCACTTACTTTGATTCTATTTGCAACCCCAATATATGGCCCGCAGAGACTTTAGTCAAAGAATTTACTCAAAGTCAAAAACTGGGTGTTTCTTTAAAAAACAAATAAAAAAACTTAACAGGCTTGCGCTCTTCTACCAAAACGTAAGGGGACTTCGTAGCAAGACTGCTGACATTTTTCGTAACTCCCAATCATTTCCACACGACGTATTCGTTTTGACAGAAACGTGGCTTAATTCAAGCTTTTCCGACACAGAACTTTTTAGTCAGGAGTTCGAAGTTTACAGAAACGATCGTCATGTTGGTAATGCAAAGGATTTAGGTGGAGGTGTTCTCATAGCGGTAAAAAATACATATTTCTCTTCTTCTGTATCTTTTCTATTTTTATTATCAATTGAACTGGTATGTGTAAAGATAATGGTACATACTAAGACTTTTTTCATTTTAAACGTTTACATTCCTCCAAAAAGTTTGGAGTCTGTTTATAACGATCTCTCCTTGTCATTAGACTATCTTACAAACTTGTCCAGCTCCGACACCAATATCTTACTTTTAGGTGATTTTAATTTACCACACATTGACTGGATTCCATCCGAAGACGAATCCTGCCTTGAAGCCTCTTCTTCTTCTTCACAAATGGAACTTTCTCTTCTCGATAAAGTCCTTCTTACTGACTTACAGCAAACAAGCTGTATTAAAAACTCAAAAAATCGAATTCTCGATTTAGTCTTTTCTTCTTACGCTATTAGTACTCTTGTTCTAGAATCTAGATCAGGAATTACTAATATTGACAAATATCACCCCCCTTTGGACATTTTTTTTGACTTAAGTAATCACCTTACTAATCACAGTAGTTCTTTTGATTGTTTATATAATTTTGATTTCAGAAGAGCCAATTTCCAGCAGTTGTCTGAAGATTTAACCATTTCTGGAATTGGTGATACACTAGCATTTTCTAACATTGACGAAGCAGTTTCAAATTTTTATAGGATCCTTAATTATTGTTTTGAAAAAAATCTACCAATAAAGAAAACAAGAAATACAAACCTTAGCCATCCTTGGTACACGAAAGAATTGAGTTTTCTGCGTAACAAAAGAAATAAGGCATGGAAAACGTATCTCAAAATTCTGTCCAGTCAACTTCTCTTTTTATGTTGAACTCTTTAACCAATTTAAGTCTCTTTCTAATTTTGCATATGGTTGTTATGTTACTGATATGGGCACGTCTTTGAAAGACAATCCTAAAAAATTTTGGAACTTTGTAAACTCAAAGAAAAAATCAGATGGCTTTCCAGTTAACTTCACTTACAAGAACCCTTTGTTAAATAAAATTTTTTGATATCTGTAACGCTTTCGCAACAAATTTCCGTGAGTCTTTTGTTAATAGCCCTCAAGAAGTTGATGAAGTATATTTTCATAATCTTCACACTTTTTCGCAAACTAGCTGTAGTCACATACCTGTGCTACAGAGTACGGTCCTTGATCTTTTATCTGTTGAATGATGACTGCCCAGCCGGTCCTGATGGTATTCCTCCAATAGTACTAAAAAAGTGTAGTAATGCTTTATTTGAACCCCTTACGTTTTTATTCAAACTTTCTCTAAAAACAGGCAAATTTCCCAGTATATGGAAGAAGTCATTTCTAACACCAATTTTCAAGAAAGGTAACAAGTCGGATATAAGCAACTACAGGCCCATTGCAAAGCTTTCTTGCATTCCTAAAGTATTTGAACAAGTTGTTTGTGAAAGCGAAGCATATTTTAGTAAAAATATCATTTGCGAACAGCAACATGGTTTTGTGAAAAAAAGATCAACCGTTACTAATCTCCTCACATTCTCAAACATATGTTCAAACGCTTTAGAACAAGGTTATGAAGTTGACCGTGTATACACTGACTTTTCTAAAGCTTTTGACCAACTTAGCCACAGAATTATTTTATTTAAACTTAAGGCTCTTGGTTTTCCACCATTTTTCTTAGCTTGGATTAAGTCATACCTTGAAAACAGATCCTACGAGGTAAAATTTAGAAATTGTCATTCTGAACCTTTTGTCGCTCAATCTGGTGTTCCCCAGTCCCAATCCTGCCTATTAACGATGTATCGTCATGTCTACGCTCAAGTGAACTTCTAATTTTTGCTGACGATATGAAGATTTTCAAAATAATAAAGTCAAACCATGATCGTATTCTTTTACAAGCCGACATTGATAGTTTCACATTTTGGTGTGGGAAAAATAGCCTTTTACTCAACCCTTTAAAATGCCAGACTATAACTTTATCTAAAAAACTAATCAGTAACGTATTTGACTACTGTATATCACAGCAAAAACTCAATGATCCCTATGTTACCTTTCTTTGTATAATTGCCATGTTCGTCCTTATCTTGAATATGCTTCGCAGGTATGGACTCCCAATTACGAAATTCATAGAAAACGTATTGAATCAATTCAACATAATTTCATTCGCTTTGCCCTAAAAGGTCTTCCTTGGGAAGATCCCTATGATCTGCCTCCCTATGAACATCGTATTCTACTTCTTCAAATGCAATCTCTCCATCAAAGGCGTGTTAATAATGACTTAGTATTTTTTCATCAACTCATTAATGGTGAAATTGATGCACCTTATTTGCTATCTTGTGTACATTTGAATTACCGGGGCGGAACTCATCACCTGCGCACATATTGACTTTCATAGAACTAACTATGGCAAGAATGAAGCTTTAAGTCGAATGAGCATTTTATATAACTTAAACTGTTCATCGTTAGATTTAAATTTAAAATCATTGTTTAGAACCAGTGCTCCACTATCGTAAACGTTCTCATTTTATTTTTTGTTCTGTAATAGTTAAATGCTACCCCTAATTTTATTTTGTATTTTGTGCGTGTGTTAGGCTATATTTGTATTATTTTTTACTAACAACTTACACATGCACTTATGATGAGCCTCTGATCGTAGCTTACTACTTTCTGAAATTCTGAAGTGTCAAAAAAAAAAAATTGTAATGAGTCTGATTTGTCGAATTGACATTTCTTGACGTTTCAAATTTCGAAATAAAAGAATTTTTAGAGAGATGCCTGTGCGTGCGTGTGTTCGTACGTTCGCGACGGTCTTTTCGTCGTCCATAGCTCAAGAACCAGAAGAGATATCGACTTTAAATACATTTTATACAGATACTAATGAATAAAGATGCAGAAAAGGGGCTTAAGAAAATTGCGTGGATGTTTTTTTGCCATAGCAGTTCAAAAATAGGGGAACATTTTGCTTAACCTTAAATATCTCACGAACCAATGATGCTAGAGACTTGAATAAAATTTTATATTACATATTGTAACGTGATACTAAACTAGTTTATTTTTAGAAAAAATTCCAATTTATGTTTTTTTTTTAAATCAAAGAACAAATTGAAACAAAAATTGTCTTCTCGAAAATCTTACGAATAAAAAACGATTTCATCTCTTAAACAATTTTGTGCAACACAAATAACTTTTTTAACATCTGGTAAAATTTTGAGAAAAATCAAAAAGAAACATTTCTCAAAGTGTGTAAAAATTGATTTTCGACACAAATATCTTTTCAAAACCTTGAGATTATGGCTTGAAACTTATTTAATCTTATAAGAAATGTTTTTTTCAGCATTCGGTAAAATTGTGAGAAAAATCGAATTGACAGTTTTTTAAAACCCTAAAAGAAAATTTAACAAAAGTTTTTAAAAACTGATTTTCGATTTAAATATCTTTTCAAAACTTTGAGATTTTGGCCTTAAACTACTTTTGTCTTCTTAAAAATATTTTTTTCATTATTCAGTTAAATTTTGAGAAAAATCTAATTGACAGTTTTTGTTACAAAAAATAAAAACCTAAAAAAAAAAACTGAAACTTGGTAAAAACTTACTTCGACTCAATTAGCTTTTCAAAAAAAAAAAATATTGTCTTCAAACTTTTTTATTTCACAGAAAATATTGTTTTCGATATTCAGTACCTTTTCTTTTATAAAAATCCAACAGTCCGTTTTTTCATAAAATAATAAAATTTTCAAAAATTTAACGAAACTAGATTTTCAAGCGTAACTATTTCTATATATAAAAAATATTGCTGGTAATTATAAATTTGTTAAGAATAATTCAACTGACAACTTTCTTAACCCAACACAAAAACCTACAAATTTTTAAGAAACTTTTAAATCGACAGACGGGATGGGAGGTTATCAGTATGGGTCGCATCCCAGCCTCTGTTTTGTTTTGCATACTTAACAATCTGTCCGAAATTGAGCTCAAGCGTAAACTGACTTGCATTCCTGGAAGTGCGAGTATTATGGATGCATTGTTTACAGGGTGGAATGCAAGTGGTTACTCATACAGAACTTTGTTTGTAAAAATATCGGTATCACAATGAAAGGTATGAAGCTATGCGGCGGTGTTCGAGCGATGTAAATTTTTCGGTTATAGTTCTATCGACTATCATTTTCAAAGCCTTTTTTGGATTCTATCCAAGAGATTTAAACTTGGTTTTGGGGCACCTGCCCAAATATGCTAGTTATATTCAATTTTTGGATGAACCACGCGACAGAATTTAGTTTTTGAAACAAGTTAATAATTCCCCATTGGATAGTACTGCCGACATCCGAAGTTAATAAGCTTTTTATACGCTTTCATTCAAGTTCCACGTCCAAAGGACAAGGATGTGAACCTTCAACCTTCAAAAGGAATATGAGAAGCTAGGGGTACTGTCGTTTGCGGAACAGTTTAATGGATTAGGATTGTCAGACAATAGACCGTGTATGAATATAAGGAAGAGAGTTGGTGCCTTGGAGAACACAAGCATTTATTTTATGAATTGTATTGGTGGGTTAGAAATGTTGTTTATAATCTAACAAAAAGGAGATCAATATCAAAAACCAAGCTCTATTGAAAGCTATTGTAATATTAATTACAATAATCTTTCTTTCTTCAAAACGATGGAAAAGATGTTAAAGATTTGTTTCACTGTTCGTTTTAATAAACTATCAAATGACCGGTGAACCTATTGCTAGAAAAGCCATGTTCGAGATATTCCAATTTTAAATCAATTCAGACCACACAAATTTGGTAAGCATCGACCAGTATCATTTGCAAAGATGTATGGAACGATGGATAACTCCTCCAGCCCAAAATCAACACCAAACAGTAACTTTATTTGGATGCAATGGCACTTCTTGAATCTCTTTTGGTTTGGTATTATTTGAAATCAGCCAACTTTAATTATTCACGTATCTACTTATTGATCAAAATGGTCCATATCGTTGATTCCGACTAAAATTCAAATAGCGAACACTCGACTCTGAGTCTGGTAGTTTTGTTTCAGCCCCTGGTATACTTTACAACCCAACTTATAAATTGGCATTTGAATACAAACTCTCATTTAAAAATTATTATTTAATTTTGAAAACTTAAGCTCTTGAATGCGAGTCTGTTAACTGAAAAACCAAGGTTTTTAAGATACAAGGATCTTCAAGTAAAAGAATTTTTAAAAGCTCTTTTTTAATCACTTTGCGTAGTTTATAAGCAAAACATAAACTGAAGACATAAGATCTGATAAAAGACAGAAGCTTAGAGCCAATAGTTATGTATTTACCTAGTGTTTTTTTTTGTTTCTGAGAATGTAACAAATTACGTATTTTATTTAAAGACCTGAAGTTTAGACTTAGGATGTTTAACACAAAGACTACCGATACATAAAACGATTGAATTCCAATTTAATGTTGGTAATTCAATTCAATTGATGCCAAACTATAGAACACATGACCTTTCTTGAAAATCCCTTAACAAGATTAACTTATTTCCTCTTCGTAAAAAAAAAACAGATCTCAATCTTAATCTCGATAGATGTTTTTTTGTTTTCTATTTTTGTTAACATCTATAGAAAGTATGTTAGTTTTTTTTTCAACCCCACATATGCCCCAGATGTAAGTAGGCTCTTACGTCGATATAATGTTAAAGTACATAGGTACCATAATAATACCAAAAAAAGGAAGCAACACACCATTCGTAAATATAAATAGCACCAGCATTGGTCTAAATCTGTTCGGAAAAAAGATTGATTGCTTTTTTGGTTAGAGCAATCTCCGTTTCTATTTTTCTATCACGACATATATCGACGTTGGTGATCTTTCGAAAAATTGGTATTTCATTCTAACAACGCACAACCAATAAAAGCAACTAATTTATAACATCAAATTTAATTGCAATAGCTACATTCGTTGGCCTATACAATATAATAACATTGATCTTATAGTCTGGGATGTTATGTTGAGACCTACTAAAAACAATCAGAGAAAGGAATTGTAAAAAGAAAATTTGGACAGTCATAGTAACACGGTTTTAAGAGTAGCAGTTTAATTAGGTAAAGAGTTCTCGCTTTAGACTTGAGGTTACGAAAAAGTACAGTCTTTTGTAAAGTTTTCTATGGCATTTCAAATGAAAGGTCTTGAAGTGAAGAACAAAGACCACAAAGTTTGTCTACTTGTCTTGTACCCGTGACGAAGATAGAAAAATTTAATTAAAAGGTGTGAAATAATCGACCCTAGTGCAATTACTTGCAAACATTTCATACGTTTTTAGATCTTGGTTAGCTTCTTTAGCAAAATTCGAACGGCCAGAAGCTTTGGACTGTACCAAAGTAGTGACAGAAACGTATAAAGATACGAAAACAAATAACACAATTACAATCATTTGCAAATCGTTAAGACTGCCATCAATCGTTTTAAGACCTTTTATCTATAAAGACATAAGTTTACTACTGGATGAAGTTCTGTTCATGGTCCTCAAACCTTTGACTAAAATTTTAAAGTGTAAAAACATTATTTAACTTAAAAGAATGGTTTATAGCATTGGAAAAAAAAATATTGGCAGAAACTCCAGGGTTTTAAACTGGTTTTGAAAAACTGCTGGAACATTCTTTATATTATATTCCGACTTAAAGTGTCGACAACTCGAATTTAGTTTTAAAATTGTTAGGATCATATCTTAAAATGTATTTGAAATACCATTTTTAAAAATATTTTGTTGAGGTTTCATTAAATATACTAACATAAGTTTTATAAAAAAAAAAATTATCGAAATACCACGCCAAATTCCAGACCTGTTCTTGGCCTTTTTAGGTTTGAGCTTTTATTTATAAGACAATGTGATCTGCTGAACATATGTTTGCAAGCGTGCTCGGCTCGTAACCTCAAAGTGGTCTGTCTCTTATCAGTCATAATATTCATTGCATACATTACTAATCGTTCAATCAAATAAATGTTAAGCATATATATCTTACTTTCAAATAGTTGAAGCTGTACAACGCAGATTTCCTTCGTCTTATAATCTCATCTTACCACCTATTGAAAATCTTTTAAGACATATTAATCTGCGAAAACTCAAAGAACGCCGTGAAGGAGCTGATGTCCTCTTGTTCTCAGCTTTAAGCAGTGACCTTAGACCCACTATTTCTTCTAGAAAAAGTGTCGTTTTTAGTGGTATAGTTTATGCAGCAGTCTAATCTGAAAGGTAAAATTTAAATTTAAATCAAACGATCTTGGAGCCAATTAATGGGTCCGTAACGTCCATAACGTGAAAGTAAAATAAGGGCTCTAAGGCAGTTAACAATGACTAACGTTCTTGTCACCATAATTTTTAAAGAGGTGTGGATCAATTATTTCACCAACATACACTTAAGAATTATCCTTACTCCAAAGACGGAAATTTTATTGACGTATACATTTCTTCCTATATGAAAAACGGACTGAATTTTTAACAAAATTGGTAGAATTTTATGCTTTGTTTCCATCATGTTCAAATGCCAAACAAAACTAAAAACTTGACAACTGATAAAATAGCAGCCAGTTAAAATAGGGTTGCCAACTTAAAGTTCTATATATTTTAAAATAGTCACCTGTTACTAATTCTCGAAACTTCAGACATGTCCTTCTCTTTCGCTTACCTCACCACCGCATCTTTGATCATATCTTAAGAATGCTGCTAACATCCCACATAATTACTTTGACTTCCATAAAAGTCCTTACTCCCAAGGAAATAATCTCTACAACTCACTCTTAGACCTCCTCTTAAGACTTATTTAAAAAATAAAATTTGTTTATCATTAAAAACTTGTGGGTAGGCCTTAGCAACTAAGCTTATAATTAAACCACCTAACACCTTTATTGAAGATTTTTTAAATTTTGTAAAATATTGCAATGGTGAGCTTAAAAAGTTTTTCAAACAAAATCTGCGTATATAAGTAAAAACCTGGTATCATTTGCAACGCACACTCTCGGACTTTTTCAATATAACAACTTTATCTTTAGATAAAAATAGCAAATAAAATAAATCCTCTACGTAGACCATTCAATATCGAACAAGATGGACTTATAGGCTAATCTAAAGTAATCTTCTTAAATCCTATATATATTGAGAATTAAAAGAGAGAGAAGCTATGAATTGTATAGATTTAAATGTTTACAAGATCGATAAATTCCTGGTTGTTAGCAAAAACATAAAATACAATGAAATAAATGTTTTCTTTTTATTTCTTTGCTCGAGTTAAGAACCAATTTATAACACTTACCTTTGACAGTTTAAAAGTAGAAAAGAAAAAAAAATATAAATAATTTGGAGCAACAGCTTTTGGAGAAGCTGCCCCTGATATCCTTTTTGTAACCTAAAATTAAATTTTACTATAATATGTTGATTTTGTTTCAAAACCAGAATCAATATCTTTGACCAATTTCTTAATTCAACGGAAAATATTTCAAATTTGAAAGCAAATATATATGAGTATAGGTACATAGATACAATTTGAATTTAATTTCCAAAAATCACCAAAATCCACATCTTGTCCTGATTTATGTCTCGTGTGGGGTGCCTTGACAAAAGGATTAATTTTACAAAAGCCCCCAAAAGTCATAACATTTCAATTTAGCAAATTTCTAATTTTACGTAGGTACTCTAAGGTAGGTGTATGTATTGTATATGCATGTTAAGACAGCAATGTGTCCGCATTCACTCAACCTCAACTTCAACGGTCAAGGAATCAATGTCCTCAAGGATAAACAAAAAGTTGATCCCAATGAAAACAAAGTTAATACCTGAAAATCGTATAGAGGGCTTTGGTCATGGTGATGGTGGATGATATGATGGTAGGGCAAAGGAGCTACGTACTAAATACCACTACCACCATACCGCACCATTGTGTCTCAACGATATGACGAAATCCATTTAATTTGTTTATACGGTCCAAGGACGTTTTCACCTCCTTTATACGAGTACGATGCATATGAACGCATGCAATGCAATCGTCTCCCTTTGTTAAGCCTTGAATTGTGTGTGACCGTTACGTTATAGAAGTATGTGGTGTGCTCCAGAATGCAAACATTAATATTGTTATTCTGTCTCTCAGATATACACAATACACACACATGCACACCCAAACATTCATCTACCGGCCGTCTATATTCTATACGGTCAGTCTTTAGAATGTCGGTCGGTCGTTTGCTTTTGGCTTGGACTGGACTCCCACATTTACTTATGGAATGAGCGCATTGAAATACAATGGGGAATATTCGCTCCATAGGAACGCACTTTGTGTGTGAAACTTGATTCTGGTAGCAGCTACATAGATACATTTGCACTTGCACGTGCATACGCATTTTCTTCTATCTCAAGGATGATGATTTTCAACAAGAACATGGTTGGTTTGCCAAAGCAGCCCTAGACAGGGTGGCCAATGGACTGGACTTACATCGTCGTCGTCATCGTCATCGCCGTCGTTGCCCAATGCCCGTAGGAGTCCTTTTAAGACCCATAGAATAGCACACAAACGCATTCGCACGTATCAGGCAACTATACGTATTTATAGGTATCCTTGGTACTTTGTGTGTTTGTCCCTTAGCCAAAATGTTGTTTGAACAGAATCTGTTTTGGTTTGCAGTATACATTCCTCTGGTGCATCATCAGTCTGCAAGGATGTTTTGTATACTTTTGTGTATCCAAAGGATACCGCTTCGTGTCCTGTGTCAATCAGTATTGTAACAGTAGCAGTAGGTAAGTTACCTTTATACCTACTTCGCATCGGTATAGTTTAGTTTAGTTTAGTTCATTCTGAAGTTTTCGACAAGAATACCAAACTGCAGGTGAGAGATATTCTCCTTAAGTAAATATTATACAATATACGAACAGGTATAACAGAAAATGGATATCCTGCGTCATTATATCCTTCAAAATACTCGTACTCCGTACTCGAAAATTCTGCTGCCTTAGCTGCTTCTATTTCTGTTTAAGACTTGTTCTCCATTATCATCGTGTGCGTGTGAATGTGAATTAGCAATCGGAATGAGAATGAATGATGGAACAAGAATACGTCTATTTGTGACTATATTCAATTGTCCGTTACGCACAATTCACCCGACATACAAACATGCATTCCAACAGAAAGAAAGGAGATAGAGAATATATGTGATTTGTATAGTTACTGGGTACAGTTGTTGGTTTGATATATTGAAGGAAGTGTCGTAGTCGTCGTCATACTCGTACGTACAACCTTACAATATATGCAATGGGAGACAGAGAAACAGTCTCACAGAGAAACAGCCCAGCCATCGAGGGAAAAGGGTAAAGCTTTTCAAAAGCAAATGATTCAATTCAATTGCTGGGTTATTTAACATTCTGTTTGGTACTTTGTTTTGAGATAAATTTTCAAACAAAAGGACACAAAAGGACAATCGGATGAAATGAGTGGAAACAACATGGACAATTTGACAACTGAAGTTGTTATTCAATTGATATTTTCAACACTAGGCAATTTGTTGAAGGAAAGATATATAATTGCTGGGTGCTTTTATTTAATATATTTATGTATTCCTTCATATACCTATGTGATTATATACTATACATAACTCTATGTAGAATATGTACATATTTTCTCAAAGGAAGTAGTGTTTTTATTCTACAAAATTGACTGTTGTGCTTAGGAAAGTATATTCAATCAGGACTCAAAACATGTGTTTTCTGTGGTTTTCAAAGATGTACACATTACACAAATGCAATGAAGATATATCTGATGGGATGCTGTAGCAGTAATAGTGGACATTTTTGAGTTTTTCTTCACGCTACATTCTTATAGTAAATCAAAGGAACGGCTTTCGTTATGGCACAAACTCCAGAAATACAATTTCAAGCTAGAAACACCAAATGTTTAAGGGGCAAGTGACTTTTTGAATAAGTTGGATTTATAGGTAGTCCCAAATAAGCAAAATCAAAAAAACATCAATTTCTGCAGTATTAGAATTTCGATTATGGTGTTTCCATCAAATGTTATGTTTGGTTTGGGATAAGATATATTTTCCCTTTTATCTTGAGCCTTTTAAATCTACGGCCGCTTTAATCCAGGTGGGTTTTTACTCAATCTCAACAAACTATACAAAAGATATGTGCTCGCAACAAAAAGGAAAAAAAAATTACACAACATCTTAGTACGGATTTATTTGAATGAATCTGAGACCAAGGTGTTGTGAAGGCCTCAAATTTCCCCCCCAACCATGCACAAGAAAAGTTATTGAATGGCCCAAATAAATAAACTCGAAACTTTTAAGGTGTAAACCCTACATTACAAAATTTTATTTAAAACTAATTTTGTATCTATTTAAAGTTTATTAAAAATTAAAATAAACAAGAAAAAATGCCTGGAAGAATATACCTATGTACATATGTATATCTACCTTAGAGCGTTTCAAAACATTTTTTTTTATTTTTTCTCGGAACCAGGCTCAAAAGTTTCGTTTACATGCCAAACAAGGCATCTGAAAATATGAGCCCTTAATATTAATATTTAGGTAATCCGCTTCTCACTTTTCCATTTCCCAGAATAACACAGGAAAAAAATTAGTTTTTCTTCTGATTTTTAAATATAACGAACGACAAATTGCATTGTAATACCTCTTATGTATTTTGTAGAGAATTGAACGCTCTACAAAGAAGGTCAAAAGTCATTTTTTGATAAATCAACTCAGTCAAAAGTTATTTAAGATCAAAGTATACTTTACCCTCAATTAAGCCATTTTTCTGAATGATTCAGCAAAATATCATGTTTTAAGAAAAAAATTTAAACAATTTTACAAAATATAACTAAATATGAATAAGACTTCTTAAGACTGTTCTCTAATTGAGAAAAACAATTCAAAATGATTAAAAACAGATTGAATCAATTCAAAATGATTTGAATTCACTACACGGAAAAACAAATGTAGCTATAATCACGATTCGTATCACAATAAAATGGTGGGGGAGTGGTGGCGCTGAAAGCGGTGAATCGCGATTATCAAGATACAGACCGTGATTATCGCTGTACTTATAGCGTCCATTGTGATGCGTTTTGTTATGGTACAGAGACGGTGTCGTTTTTAAATCTATTACTAGATGACGCTGAGGGTAAATGTCATCATTTAATAAGTCTAATTTATTAATACGGTTATTATCCACTTATTAACCGTATTGTTTACATGAGCCGTGATCATTCGTGAGAAGTTAGTAAATATTTCTAATTTTTAAACGTACATTTCTACTGTGAATTGCATTATTGCGTGAAAAATGAATAAGTTGATCGATGTTGTTGGTGATCCAATTGAGAATTTTGTTGGACGTAAGCTTCCTACAATAAAAGAGGTTATAGCGGTATTTTTGTATCGACAAAATATTCTTGGACTAGATTATAGAAAAAGCATACAAATTACGATTGATAAACTTGATCAAAAGTGGTCTGAAGCTGGCATTCCAACGTGTGGAAAAAATATGCCTTTAAAAAATTCGAAAAAATATTAGAGGAAGAAAAAAAATTACAAAAATGTTCTCAACGAAGACGGTCAGTTATGTTTCTACTGATGTTTTTGATTTTGAAAGTCAACTCAGTTAACTGGAACAATTTCCAAAAATTGATGTAATGACATCTGAACTTTGTGCTTCACTTGATCGAGCAAAAGTAACTCATCGGAATGCCATTTTCATTTTAGCTGCTGCGTACAAAAGTGTAGGAATTGATCTGTCAGTTTGTTTTGAAACTAGTAATCTTACAAATTTAAGAGTATTGTAAAGAAAACGCCTTAATTAAGGGTAAATTAAACTTTGATCTTAAATAACTTTCGACTGAGTTGATTTATCAAAAAGTGACTTTTGGCCTTTTTTGTAGAGCGTTCAATTCTCTACAAAATACATAAGAGGTATGAAATCTATAGTCTACCTATGTAAACTTGTTCCGTAACAATGGTTTTTTTTTATATGATGGCAAAAAAAATGTTCTTTCTTTTCGTTGTACACTATTGATTATATTGACCATAAGAAGAAATAATTGAAATTGAAAAAAAAAAACTTTTTAATCTGAATTTTGAAAGTTTGAAAATTTAGAACATAAAGGTTGAGATTTGAATTTTGAAAATAAATAAAAAAAAAGTTATCCCGAAGTTAATAAAAATGAGAAAAATAGGTTTAAATAAATTTGAATTTTCCGTTATCCTCTTCTGCATTTAACTTGACGTAAATAAAAAAAATATAAGGCACTTAGAAAATAAAACTAGAGATGCACTTATTATAATAAGAATACCGCTTTTTTTGTATTCGTTTTAATAAGGTTTTAATTTTTTATCTTTTAGAGGTTAAACAATTTTCTTTTTAACTTCCCATAGGAAGTTATTGTAATGGGTCCGATTTGTCAAATTGAAAATTTTGACTTTTCTCGACGTTTCAGGGTCCCTAGAGTCGAAATAAAAGATTTTTAGAAAGATGTCTGTGCGTGCGTGTGTACGTACGTTCGTACGTCCGTACGTCCGTACGTTCGCGACGTTTTTTTCGTCGTCCATAGCTCAAGAACCAAAAGAGATATCGACTTCAAATAAATTTTGTTATACAGATAATAAGGCAGAAAGATGCAGAAAGGGCTCTCAAGAAAATTGCGTGGGTGGTTTTTTTACCATACCAGTTTAAAAAAAAGGTGAAAATTTTGGTTAACCCTAAATATCTTAGGAACCAAAAACGCTAGAGACTTGAATTAAATTTTATATAATAAAATGTAACGTGATCTCAAAGAAATATATTTTTTGAAAAAAATCAATATAACGGTTTTTTTCTAAATCAAAAAAACTGAAAAAAAAAATTTGTCACCTCCTAAATTTAACGACTAACATATGATTTCATCTCCAAAACAATTTTGAGCAACGGAGAATAATGTTTTTAAAATCTGATAAAATTTTGAGAAAAATCGAATTGACAGTTTTTTTTATAAAAAATAAAAATCTAAAAAAAAACATTACTCAAAGTTCGTAAAAATTAAAAATCGATTCAAATATCTTTTTAAAAACTTGAAATTTAAGCTTCAAGCTTATTTTATCTTAATAGAAATATTGTTTTCAACATTCAATAAAATTTTGAAAAAAATCGAATTGACAGTTTTTTTACAAAAAATAAAAACCTAAAAAAAAAAATTAATAAAAGTTGGTAAAAATTGATTTTCGACTCAAATATCTTTCCAAAACTTTAAGATATTGGCTTTAATTTACTTTTATCTTTCAAAAAATATTGTTGTCAATATTCAGTAAAATTTTGAAAAAAATCGAATTGACAGTTTTTTTACAAAAAATAAAAACCTAAAAAAAAAATTAATAAAAGTTTTTAAAAATTTACTTTCGACTAAAATATCTTTTGAAAAATTAAAAATATTGGCTTCAAACTTATTTTATTTTACAGAAAATATTGTTTTCAATATTCAGTGATTTTTATATAAGAATCCAACAGTCCGTTTTTTCATAAAAAATAAAATCTATAAAAAATAGTACGCAAATTTGGTAAAATTGATACTAGTACATATAGACAAACTTTTAAGCAAGACAAATCGACAGACGGGATGGGAAGTTATCAGTGTGGGTCGCATCCCAGCCTCTTTTTTTTTTTTATATACGGGCTTATAAATGTTTGCACAATGTTTGTTCTTTTTTTATTTATAAAGTAATCAAAACGATTCACTGGCTTTCTTTTACTTTAATTTTACTTTAAAAATACTCAGAGGATTTCCCAATTATTGTTTTTGTTTGTTTTATTTTCGGGAGCAAATCACGATGTTGCCCTTTTTAAAGTTCTTGACCAACTTTCGAGTGCATGACATTGAACTATTTTTAATTTTCCCAAAAATGATCCCGTTCCCCTCTAAAACTAATAAGAATCGAGAGATTTAATCGTTACTTTCATTTTGCTTTGTGCACCTGTTTCCAAATTCTTATGTGAGGTAAAAATGTTATTTTGCGGTTTTTTTCAACAAATCCAAAAAATAGAAATTGGTTTGAGAAGCAAAAAAAGAAGTGATGTGCTTGGAAGTTAGTTTTGGTTAAAAAAAAATGAAATGTTATCGGAATAGCACACTACACAATTTTGTGTCTTTTAGTTCAAAAATATTAATCTTTAAACACATATCTTAAGTTTTAGACATTTTTTGAAAAAGTAATATAAAAGATTATTTTTTTGATAAATATTTGTTCAAAGATTGTTTATATGTAAAATTCATTAAAGTCACTTTGAAAAACAAATTTATTGAAATGTTGGTGCGTACTTCTTAAGCAAAACATTCAAGATACGAATGCAGAAGTAAATTAATATTCACAATAATTTTTCATTTTATTGATCCTTGTCATTTATCGGCCAAACAAGAGACAAGAAGACAGAGACTGCCAAAACCATAGTTATGTTATTTAATTCTTTTTAAATTCCCATAGGAAGTTTTTGTAATGGGTCCAATTTGTCAGATTATAAATGTTGACATTTCTCGACGTTTCAAGGTCCCTAGATTCGAAGTAAAAGATTTTAAGAAAGATGTTTTTGGGTGCGCGTGTACGTACGTTCGCGAAATTTATTTCGCCGTTCATAGCTCAAGAACCAGAAGAGATATCGACCTCAAATAAAATTTCCTATACATGATAATACAGAAAGATAAAGAAAGGGCTCTCAAGAAAATTAAGTGGATGTGTTATTTCGTATAAATAAATAAAAATAACAAAACAAATTAGGTGTCCATGAAAAACCATGGCCTAGTGACTTACAACTCTCAACCATTCCTATGCGCGAGAAATTTTGTCAGGGATGGAAGGGACCTGCAGCTTATATGCCGAATCCGAACGGCTAATTTTGAGAAAGTACTTTTTATGACAAGAATTACTCTTGAAGGATTTGTCAATTCCTCGCAAGAGGCAGTACCCGTGAAAACATTTTGATTGTGATTGAACCCAAGACCCCTTGCATGACAGTCCAACGCACTAACCATCACGTTACGGGTACTACTTTTTAGTATAGCTATTTGAAAAAAAGGTAGAAATGTTCGTTAGCCCTAAATATATCACGAACCAATTACTCTAGAGATTTGATTTAATTTTTATAAAATATATTGTAACGTGATAGGTACCAAACAAATATATTTTTGGAAAAATCCAACTAATGGTTTTTTTTATAAATCAAAAAAACTGAACAAAAAATATTTATCACCTCGAAAATTTTACGAAAAAAAATGAAAAAGTAACTTAATCAACATCTGGTAAGATTTTGAGAAAAATTGAACTGAGAGTTTTTAAACAAAATTAAAAAAAATTCTTAAAAATTGATTTTTGACTCAATTATCTTTTCAAAGCCTTGATATATTGGCTTTAAACTAATTTTATCTTTTAAAAAATAGAGTTGTCAACATTCAGTAAAATTTTGACAAAAATCGAATTTACAGTTTTCTTACAAAAAAGCTAATAAAATTGATTTTCGACTCTTTTCAAAAATAAAAAATATTGACTTCAAACTTATTTCGTCTCACAGAAAATATTGTTTTCGATATTCGGTAATTTTTTTTATTAGAATCCACCAGTCCCTTTTTGTATACTAAGAATAAAATCTAAAAACATAGTATGCAAATTTGGTTAAAGTTGATGCTCTGTTCTCGATATCTCTCAAATTAATATCATTCATTCAATTTTAATTTGTTTTTACAAGAAATAAAAACTTTAAAGAAATGCTACTAAAATTAGTAAACATTTGTTTTCGACTAAAAATCTCGTTAATGAAATTAGATTTTGAAACAAAATTATTTAATCAAATGGAAAATATTGTTGGTAATTTTGAATTTTTTTAAGAAAAATTCAACTCACAACTTTTTTAAGACAACACAAAAACCTAGAAGCTTTTAAGTAAGACAAATCGACAGACGGGATGGAAAGTTATCAGTGTGGGCCACATCCTAGCGTCTTTTTTTGTTTTTATCTATTTTTGTACAATTTCCATTCACTCAAAAAAAGGAATGTGCAAAGTCGCTGTTCATGTGGTAAGACAGTCTACATTCGCGCAGTACGGGTGACGAATTAATTTTTTTACCTCCAAGTAAGGCCAAATTTGGACGCAAGGGTAAACTGATGGACTATTTTAGAAGTGTGAGTATTACATTTGTATTGTTTAAAGGAAGAAATGAAACTGACTTTCTACTAGAGCAGCGTTTTTCAATATTTTACATGAAACGGATCCTTTACCACGAAGGAAAATTTCGCAACCCCCCATACCATTGCTTTTTTTCTGTACCGTCAAACTAGAATTTGTTTTAATTATAATAATATGGCAACTGTCTTAAGAGCTTTTTTTCATACATTTTAATTTTGACATCTCGATCTTTTTTACTTGTATATATTGAATAAAAGTCTTCAAGAGCGGGATGAAAATGTCATCAATGCTAAAGACACAATCCATGACTTTACAAATAAAATTGAATTTTGGTCATTGTCTCTTAATCAAAATCACTTAGATCCATTTTCCTCGACACAATATTTTGTTGAAGAAGTCGGATGTGTGATAAATATCAGGGAATATAAAACTGGTATTAAAATGTTGTTAGAAAATTTGAAAGAAGAAATGTGTCATTATTTCTCAATGAAAGAGATACATACAAATATTGCGCCAAGGTGCATCTTTAATCCGTTTTTAAATGCAGCTGTAAATGAGGAAAAATTGGCAATCAAGCTCAAGGAAAGTGTACTGGATCTGTCTGCCGATGGAGTGCTACAATTCCATTTGGATACTTTTTGGCTAAAAAAGAAATTATCCTGATTTAACATTGATTCCATTTGCCCAAATTAAAAGTTAGGAAAGAAATCGCTCAAATTCGGAAAACGATTTAATTCTTAATGTAGTAAAAACGGAGAAACGTTGGAAGAAATTGTTTTTTGAAAAACAGCGCAACCCTCGTATTAAGAATTTGTTAATTTGATACAAATGTTTAAGATGGATTATATCTCATAGGTTATTTTTTTTTGTTTATTTGCCACAAATGAATATTTCCTTCAGTTATCATTTTTTTAAATAAACCTTTTTTAACTTTATTGGTTTGTTTAACTGCAGTATTTTCTCAACCTTTTGGAATTCCTCGTTAGAATCTTTGCGACACACACGTTGAAAAACACTGTCCTAGAGCACAGCTTGGTAAATTTGGAATATGTTGTTCAGGTAAGAAACTATACGACGTTTCTTTTTATCCAAAAATATTAAATTCTACCACGAATAATAACACACAAATTAATTCCAATATAATTAGAAAGCTTATATCAAGGTAGAAAAATTAAAATTGTTTTTGGATTGCACGTAAGTTTGGTAGTGGGTATTTCCTTCTTTGCTTTTGATCATTAAATCTTAAACTAGTTTCCTTATGAATCTTACTGCTCTTGATTTAGTCCAATTCGATTTCAAAACTTAATTGCAGAAATTAAGAATTGTTTGTCTTCAAACTGATGACCATCGTCACTAAGTGTGGTTACTACTCATCACCAAGTATATTTAAAAAGGTTAAGACGGGATGAGTACGAGTACGGCAGTCCTTAAAAAAAAGCAAATTGTGTCTTCTGTCCAAGAATTTACTGAACGCACCGAGTGAACAGGCGCGTTATCATGTTGGTAAAAATTTTGGATTAGATATTTATTTAATTTGCTTCAGAAGATTCCTTTTCATAGATCTGCAATAATTTTTTGATGTAACGACCTCAATATCAACTGTTCCATAATAACTGACAGCTCTTCATATCACAACATATCCTTCACTGCTACGATGAAGCTTTAAAAATCATTTATTTTCTGAAATCTTGAAAACAAAAGGTTGTCCATCAATACCACCGGAAGTAAATGGTTTGTCCTCATTATATGTTTCAGCTTATTTGAGTTTTGAAAATCTCTAAAAGATTTCCGTTGTTCGTCAAGTATTGGTTTGAGCCTCTGTTTTATTAGTTAAAGACGGCTCGAATTTTAATAACTATTAAAACTGTGGAACTACTTGCGTTTACTACATTTGTTTCATTTTTGACCCAGAATCAGAAGAATCTGATGTGCCCCTTAAAATTGCTCATCTTCAAGCTGTTGTTTTTTCAGTGTTTTATACCTCATTTAAGGGTTCTTCTCCACGAATCCTTAGATAAAACAGAACTTACAGTAAGAAGGTATGGGTACCTACCTACTTTGCTTTAACTTAATTTAATTTAATTTACAAACATGAATAATTCATGTGGTTAGTAAAAATACATGTAATCATATCGAAACTTGTTGATGGGTTATAGTTTAATAAAAATTTAAAAATTGCAATCCTAATAAATAAACAACAGTACCGACATAATAGTTATCTATCCTCAGATTTTGTTTGTCCTCGCCCTTCCTATTAACATGAACAAAACAACCCTTCAATAATGTGACAGGAAGAAAATGTATTCAAATTGAAAAGAAAAACTCTCCAATTTTCGAAATCGACAAATATTTCCAATGAAAACAAAAATTCTCTTACTTACTCTCTATAAAGCTGACTCAAATTCCAATAAGCGTTTACCCATTTTCATAAAAACTCCACCCTTAATTTCACTCAATGGCGCTAGTATCCTTTTGAGTGACTTTTCAAAGTCAAACAAATTTAAGACATCGTATTCGTAATCGTAACGTAATGTCGTTGGAATGCAAATAAACATACTCAACATTTTTATCAGCAGCAGCACTCGCCCTTTTTTCTGAGCTGAGCGAAAAAAATACTCACAGGATGAAAATTCTTCAACTCTCATTTCAGTCTCAACAGCATCCTTGATGTTTTCCCTCTTTCAAACTCTCTCTCTCCACTCTCTCTTGCTGTTGGTGTATTGAATTTCATCAAATCCACGGAATTGGAATAAAATAATCTCAACAATTTCACCAAAATCTCTTTCATTTTATATCAAAGGAAAAAAAGCAAAAACGTTGAGGCAAAAAAGGACCCAAAACACCCGAGAGGACGACTGCGATGACGATGACGACCAAATTAGTTCCGTTGATAATGTCAAATAGATTGGGTGGAAATCCATTGCCGGTGGCGTAAATAGAGTTATAGTGTGATACGTTACGTCTTTGCGTATTAACTGCATGTTTCTGGGTTATCTTCTATAATTTTCTTGTTAATATCGTCATTTACAACTACCTGTCAATTTGTTTTGCAATAATTTTTGTGAAAAAAATTAAGAAAAGTTTTAAAGGAAAATTCCTGTTAAAAGTTCTTTTTTGTTGTTGATGGTTGAATACGACTACGACGACACGAAAACGTCGTCGACGACAAAACGAAATATAAAGTGTGTGCTTTAGGAGTGTGTTTCACGAGGATTTATTTTGTTCTCGTCCTTTATTTTTTGTTCCGGGGAATCGACATGAAGTGCAAAAGTTTGACCCAGTTACAGTGAAAAATAAACGAGCAAAATACAAAAAAAATACAAAAATATATATGAAAACGAGAGGCAACAGCACAGCGAAAAAAAGGATTAGAGACCTCTCGATAGAGTTTTAGTCTTGATTTTAGTTTTTGTGTTCTATTTTTGTTTCATTTTCCGCTTTTTGTTATTGCATTGCATATGTATGTATATACCTAAAACTACCTAATAGCTAGTTTATAGAGAGGAATATAGGAGTATTTGATATCCTCCTTTTTTCTGGGCTAAAAGAAAGCCGGTTAAAACTTAAAACTTGCACAGCATAAAGTGCAATGCACCATTATTGGGAATGAAGGAATTTGGATTAAAGAATCATTCCATCTGGTAAGGATATTTTTGTTATAAAAACATTTCCTATATTTGCATTTTATTCTGTTCAGATCCTCAATTTATATTTAAAGAATAGATAAACACCTTAAACCATGAATTTTACTCTGTACCCGAATTATAGCAAGGATCTCAGTGACA
This sequence comes from Eupeodes corollae, assembly GCF_945859685.1. NCBI lineage: Eukaryota > Metazoa > Arthropoda > Insecta > Diptera > Syrphidae > Eupeodes > Eupeodes corollae. The sequence continues at coordinate 177,612,507 of NC_079147.1, read as the reverse complement.
TTTAATTGTATATATATTTTTGTACAAAAACACTCGGCATGTGTCCTTAATTGGGCGCCATATTAATAAAATACCCTCACCCAAAACAAAAAAAAAACAACAAGAGGAAAAAGACAAATAAAAGGATAACACAATGGAAATTGGGGAAAATATATACTGTTGTAAGATTTTCGCAACAATAATTATAGAATTATGACGTCTGTGCCATTATCCTTATGCTCTTATTGTATTATGTAGATATATGTTCAAACCTCTATTATATCCTCTTGTGCATTATGATTCAGTTGTGATAAAGGATGAGTAGATTTTTTTTTTGTTCTTGATACTTTGAGTTGGAGCAGGGTGGATTGGGTGAGGTGGGTGAGGGAGGAGAGGAAACTCACCTACTTTTTCTAGGATATTAGTTTTGTGATTTTATTCTACGACCGACCGCCCGACACGACTTGGTATCTCTATCTCTTTTATTGCTGCTGTGAATAAAATAATATACCTACCTACACATCCACTCATATACCTATTGATACAGACGAACATTTATATATATTTTTTCCCTTTTCGCTTCGTATCCTATATAGAATATATTTTTCTATATCTCGACAGACATTCTACGACTACAATTAGTTAAGGATTTATTATTCTATTGTGTGTTATTGTTGTGTGTCCTTGGCGCTATTGTTATTGTTATGGGATGTGATTTTAATAAGAATTAATTTTTGATGCGGAAGTACGAATGTATGTTTGAATGTAGAAGTACTAGTACCATCAGAACGAGTGTGTGTAAGTAAAACGCGTTTAGATGGAGGTAAATAAATAAGAACAAAAAAATTGATAAAAGTGGCAATATTATTTGCTTAAAAAGGATACAATTTTCTTTATCGACACATAAGAAATATAATGGTGATATATTTTAATTTTTACATAAAACTGTAGGATAGCAATAGTTCTTATACGAATGTACATATTTGGGCTGCTTAAAATTTATTGAAGCTTTTTATAAGAAAATAATATACTTTGTATCGGGCTGTAACTCGTTAAACTTTAAATTGTAGTCTAATGTCTGACGAACTTTTCACTCTATTATTAGGGTACTAAATTTATATTGCACCTGGCATTTTATTCGAAATTAAGTTAAATCTGAATTTGAAAAGAATTCTGAACTCACTTAGAACTGAGCTACAAACTTCAAGAGAAACTTAAGCTTTGTTTTGTTTTTCAGAATTTACTTATAGAATTCCCTTTTTATAGATTTTTTTTGAGAAGTTAGTTAAAAAACTATATTACAGTTTAAATACTTATGGTATATCAGTAAAATGTTTCAATATCTCGTCAAATTTTAAAGATGTCATCTATTGAAATTTGACAAGTAAAATCAAGGCTATTTCCAAAAAAGAACGCATTACAAATATTAAGATTCACTTAAAAAATGAAATAGTTTCTTCAAAATATTAAATATTGGAAAACCCTATATGACCCTTCTACAGCTGATTTCTGCTAGCTGAAAAATAATGTATTATTTAACATTTGATTCAAATGTGTGTTCATCTATAAAAGATCTAAATGTACTATAAATTTGACAACATTACGTAAGCCCTTTACGAGCCTTAAATACAAGAAGATACGAATTGTTATTATGTATTTCATTTAAACCGTCACTAAATACATATAATAACAATAGAAGTTCCATATACCAGATTCGAGAAGTAATATATGTGAATTTTTTATATAAAGTGAACAAAAAACATTATAGACGCATTTTAAGTAAGATTGTCTTTGATAAAACGATTACAAGTCCGTACCCTTTTATTCAAATAATTGCAGAAAAAAAGAATTTCTTCATGTATTCATTTGCCTTTCCTCTTAAAAGTGGTTGAAAGAATTATGACCTAACAGATTTACTCTTTTCTTAGTACCTATACAAATAACTAAATATCTGCTAAGCAGTCAAGTTTTCGACTGTAAAATATTACACCAATCCTTGATGTTATTGGACAAGTCAGAAAAGCATTAGATGATGACAGAGTAACGTCGGTTTGCTCGATTACACCAAACAATTTTTTATACTGTTATATGCAAAAAACTTTCACAATGTTTCTAACCGATGCAGAAAAACTAATTTTGTCGTTCATTTTCGGAAAAAATCAGTGATTAATTTTAGGGAGTCGAATTTCTAGGTCATAATATCACCTAGCACTGGTGTACCGCAAGGATCTATTTTAAGACCCCTTCTTTTAACTGTATATTGGAATGATTTGCTACTCTCAAGGAACAATTATTGTGCTATTGAAGAGTATGTTAGTATAATAAATGAAAACCTGGCAGCTTTTTTCGAATGTTCAAATATATCTGTTTTTGTTCTTAGTCCTTTAATTAATAAATTAAAAAGCCACAAATTCTTTGGAAAATAATTAGCAGTTCTTTTTATTATGATAATAATAGTATGGTTTAATTTTGTACGGACCGACCTCCGCAGCACACTTCCATCCGGTCGTACAAATTTTTGAAGAAACTGAGGCATAAGTAAGGTTATATGCAGGTAATGTGCCGAATTAACTCACTGACCTATTGCATTATTTCTGGCTTACCAGCGAACACCCTTTCTTTGAAAAAACGTCAAAGAAAGAAGCACAACGGTGTCAAATCACTTGATCTTGATGGCCGATTGAAATCTACACGATGCACGACGGGAATTTGTTGCGGAATAGAACTATTGTTTCATAAGCTCTGTGGAAAGTGGCACCATCTTGATGAAAGCACGTACAGTCCACAGCCATATCTTTTAATTCAGACCTAAAATGTTCGTTATCATTCACAGTAACTGCCTGGCATAAATCATTTTGATAAAATTACGGTCACTATTCCATAAATAAGCCCATATGCAGTAATTCTGTTTATTGATGAATCCACAAAGGTGAAAAAGTGCCTAATCGCTGAAGACGGTTTTTTTCAAACATTGATTATCCACTGTTACCATTTCTTGCCATTATTCTAACTATTGGCGACGCTTTAATTGGTTAAGAGGCTTTAGTTCTTAAGTCAATTGCACCTTAAAGGCGTGTATAATGTATAATGTGTACAAACGACTAGTGTTAGAGGTGCAATTGTTAGGCACTTCGACGATTTTTTTTTTAAATTTAACCGTCAATTTGTGTTATAAGCCTGAATAACTGTAATGCGTTGCTAGATTGCATATCTTTTCATAGTTCAAATTGAGTTTGCCTGAAATTGAGAAATGTCAAATGAAATGCAAAAAAACTTGACGTTTAAGTGTGGTTCACACTGATAAACACCGCTTAAAAATTAAACACCCTTTAGTTCCTGTTTTCACTAATGGTGATTAAATTTTATGCGACTCCTTGTAATGAGTTCTAGGCTGCTAGGCTTGTTAGTTTAAATTAATTTTTACAAATAAGGACTTGTACAAGATTATTAATACGCATGCACTTCTTGGCCTGCGTTTGAAGAAGTCGATTCCAAGAGAAATAATAAGCGAGTAAAACTGCCCCTTATGTTTACAACCATTAAATTTGCGAACCTTTACTTTTTCTCAAATACCGTGATCTTCTATACAAACTTTCATTATAATCAAAATTCTTAATAACTTTATTTAATTTTATAATTGAATTAAAATGTAAATACTTTATTTATTATAATTAAGATTACGGTTCTACTAATTTATGATGAGACGTAGAACTTCACAAAAAAAACTTAGATATAAATAGATGCATGGCTTGGAATTAAGTTCCTTTTATAAATTATATAAATTGCAGCTTTAAATGTAATTTCCTAAACTTAAACTGCTTTTCCTGCGTTTGTAAAGTCCTTACAAAAAAAAAAAAACAAAACACATTTTAAGACCTCCAAAGAGGTTTAAATTGTTGTAAGCAGCTTCATTTTGAGACAGACTTGTTCCAGGTTAAGGTCGTGTCTAGTTTGCTTTTATCATTCAAAAACTAAAAGTCAAGTTATGATTTTCATGCACCATTTTTTTCTTTTGCAATTGAAAGAAACATTTCTAGTAACGTTTAACCCTGAAACTCAAAATAATCATCAGCAAAAAACCATCCAAATTATTTGAATACACAAAGCATTTCTTTTATACATAATTTGAATTGTAGTAACAAGTTCAGTTATTCAAAAACTTATTAATTTACGTACGAGATTTAGAATATCGCGACTTACTAACAAAATTTTATAATATACAAGAATATCCAAAATTTCGAAATAACATATTTTTGGTTTTGAACTTTGTAACTTTCTATTGATCGGTCTGATTTGTCGAATTGTCCAAAATTTCGAAATAACATATTTTTGGTTTTGAACTTTGTAACTTTCTATTGATCGGTCTGATTTGTCGAATTGAAAATGTTGGTATAGATTCGTATGTTCTCATACGTTTAAAAAGAGTTTATTCTTTGACTCAAACATCTGAAGAATAAAAAACAAATATTGAAATAGCAGAGTTTACAAAAAATGCAAGTCTTGTGTTACAAAAACAAGAAAAACTTGAAAATTTAAATATTTCTGATTATAAAACATGATTTTTTTTTAAATATCTTGAAAACAAAAGAAGATTCTTGAGTTCGCATTGGTTACATCTATACACAATAGTTTGCTTAAATTTGATAAAATTAAAAACAAAACAATTGAAAATTTCTTGTAGAAGAAATAAAACTATACAAAAATACTGCTTTAATAAAAGTTGTGTATTTACTCAATAATTACATTTTTTTATTTCATAAACAAAATGACGTCGTTAATTATGTTACTGCAAAAATATTACAAAAACTATAAAAATAATTCTAAAAAGAAATAAAATTAGAACACTTAGAATAATCAGCTGGTAAAATGCAGGTTTTAGTTTCTTAAACGCACTTTTAGGAAGGTATCCGTTGTGGATCCCCTTCTTCAAAACCATTTTATATTTTTAAGAACAATACAAATTTTCTACAGAGTAAAAATTATTTTGAAAACAAATTCTAGACGTTGTAAAAGACGTAGCTCAATTCTTACCAATGGGTGCCAATAATTGCTACAATTTTAGGCTTTTGAGATAATTTATATTATAATCACCTTAATATTCTGTTCAAATTAATAAAAAAATCAAATGGGGTGGCGCAACAGTCCGTTGTGAACCAGGGCCTAGTGACTTACAACTCTTAACCATTCCTGTGTGCGAGTACTGTTGTCAGGAATGGAAGGGACCTACAATTTAAGGCCAATCCGAACGGCTAGTTTTGAGAAAGCAATTTTTCATGACAAGAATTACTCTTGAAGGATTTGTCAATTCCTCGCAAGAGGCAGTACCCGCGAAAATTAATTTTTTTAAATTAAGGTGGCACAGGCAGGGATTGAACCCTAGACCCCTTGCATGACAGTCCGACGCACTAACCATCATGCCACGGGTACTACTTCAAATTAATATCTACATCCAAAAACCAACCGGTAAGAGTTTCAAAAAAGGATAGCTCCAACATTTAATCTTTCAAGTACTTAGCTAGTTCCTTAACAGGTCAAGAAATTATGCATCTCAAGCTTTCTTACTTGTCACTGAACCAAAAGCATCCAGTACGATATGTTTCAGCTTAGTTTTCCCCATGGGAAAGCATTTTTAACTATATACATTAAGTTGTTGTAATTAGTTCGATTTGCTGAATCTCAACATTTCAAGGTCAATACAATTTAAATGTAAGGTTTTTAGAGAAACCCTGTGTATGCGACTGTGCCTGTTTACGTACTTTTTTGTCAGCCATATCTCAAGGAACATTTCATTATTTTTATCATAGACATTGAACAAAATTGAACAATTTTGTTAATCCCAAATATCTGCCTACAGAATTTGTAAAAATGACATTCGACTCGAATATTTCGAGAACAAGGAAAGATATTGAATGTGATACAAACTTTTTGTTGTCAAATTTTATTTATTTTTTTCTAAAAATTTAATTGACATTTTTTTACAAAAAACGAAAACCTTACACAACAACTTATAAACTGATAAAAATCTTGAGAAAAAAAGAAATAATAGAGAAAAATGTCGAGAGACGGACACAAATTTCAAGTTTTCAGTGTTGGCCAAATCTTTTACTTCGACTTAAAAACGTAAGATTTTCATAAAAATAGGGGTTTGACGCAACAAAATTACATGTTTCAAAAAGTAACATATTTTTAAAATTCTCAATGTGCCATCAATAAGTAAATTTAATAAATTCTTTGGTGTAAATTATATTTCCATAGAACTTGTTTAGTTCTAACCAATAAAAGTTCTAATGCCCTGAGAAAAATATCCAACGTATATCCTTATCACCCTTTTAACAGATGTTGCATAATGTTTCAATACAGCTGATGTAGACTAATAGATGTGCATGCTAAAATATTCTTGAATTATTTAATATTTCCAAGTAGCACCAAGAAAGAACAAACAAACAAACAATTATCATAAAATTTCTTCTTTAATAAAAGTGAATTATTATAATCTACATGCGTACGGTGTGTGTATCATAGCAAGCAAACCTAATGAATCTAAATTCCCATATTACATCAGCCCAAGAAGCACAATAAACTTCTAAGCAATAAATACATATTTAACATCAAAGAAACCCTCAGCTCAGTTTTATATGAACCTTTCTTCAATTTTGTAGGTACATAAGTAAGAACGTAGCCTACCAATAGCGATTAGCAAAATGACTATGAACAAAAAAAGAACAAAAAAAACAATAATCAATCGATGTCGGCAGAGGACTTTTTCCTTAATAACCTTCCGCGTTAATGTCTTAATATTTCTCACTTAATACAACAATATCACTTTATATCCCAAAGACCTACACTCACACTTTACAGAAACTCCCAAAAACAAAAATAGTCCTGTGCCCAAAAACTTCCAACAATCGTTAATTATACTTTTTTCCCCCCTCATTTTTTTTGCTGCCCGGTCACAAAATATTCCCATAAAATATAGGATGAAGACCAAAAAAAAAAGGATGAATGAAAGAAAAACTTCCATTGTGAATTTGTGTGTTCTCGTATACTGTTATTCTGGTGTGCCAGCAGCACCAAATAACCATAAACAACTACACAAAAACACATGGGACATAATGTTGCATCCTTTCCACACACTTTTGCTCATTTTTAACAAGGATGGATATGAACAAACTAACCAGCACCAGCACCAGGACCAGGAACAGGAACAGCAACGAACAACAACAAAAAAAGATACAAAATTTCATCACAACTCTAAACCACCCTCACCACCCTCGCCCCCTCCACACTTGAGTTTTGTGTTATTGTTCCTAAATTGTATCCCCAGTTTAAAATGAATGCCCTGCTTCCGTTTGTGGGAGTTTTGTGCTGCCCTGCCCTTCCCTCCTTTGGCTAGTGCTAGAATGTGTTGAAGAAATATAATCTCTGGCAAGAACAGGATGTATTTTTTTGTTGTTATAAATAAAAAGATAGGACTTTCGGGGGCAGTTCTACACTTGCTCTGTCTCAACCCTCCGCATCATCACCATCATCCGCCGCCGCCGTAGAAATACTTTCCGTCACAAAACACGTCAAAAGAAAACTTCTTCGTGAAATAGTTGGAGCAGCTAATAGTCCTCGTTCTGTGTTTATTTTCAGGACACTGTTCGTTATCCTCTGATGATGTCACCACCACCTACCGAGTAGAGCCAAGCTGGTACTGGTGCTATACCTACTCCGTGCTCCTACAATTGCCATTGAGGCTATTTTCTTTTTATTAAATGAAAAGTGGAGAAAAGGAAAATCATCTCTTTCGGCAATGATGTCTCAATATTTGTTTTCTTATTCTTTTCATCATCGTCATCATCATCCTATGTCCTCCTTTTTCTATAATGGACAATTTCATATTTCGTCTATTCCCAGCATGTCCTGTGGCCTGTGTTCTGTATCCTAGCTGCTGATGGTGTGAGAAGCACTGACGAGGATAGGAGTTTTTTTTTGGTGTGCCACTGTAATTGTTTGACAGGCGGTTCAGTTGTTGCAGGAAACTTTCTTTAAAGGACAAACATACAAAAAAATCGTTAAACACCCTCAAATGTTTTGATTCCTTTCGTCCTTTTTTTTATTTTATTTTATTTTATTATTTTTTTTTTTTTGTTGATTTTTTGTTGTGCGGTGCGCTGAGTGGTTGTTTATCCGTTTTTGGTCCTTGCCTGTTTGTTATTATGTAACCCATGAAGAAGGACTGATAGAGACTTATTTTTTTTAGCATTTTATCCAACTCCTGATGATGCCCTTACACCTGCCCCTCTTACCCCCTATATATATAAAAAAAAGATGCGGGAAAAGTTAAATGTGTATTTTTTTTTCTATTCGTTCATTCATTTTGTTTGATCCTTTCGGTGAGGTTTTTGTTTGCCACCCCAATAACCTTTCCACCCGAACTCGAATCCGAACCCGGGCAAAACAAGAGTCCTTTCCAGAGATTTTGAAGGTTCCTTTAGTGATGTTGGTGTTCATTGTCCGAAGAGAGGTAGGTTCCTGTAATACACAAGTAGATATATGGAAAAATGAGAGTCTTCGAGAGTTTAACTTCGTTCTTCATTCATTCAGTAGGTAGGCTTTAGGTATAGGGAAAGCAAATAAAAATATTAGGAAACGTTCGCCTCTACTTGAAGTTTTCAAGTTTTGTTCTTCGTTTTTGTTAACACACAGACTCAAATCCCTCCATGTTCCCCCACTCAAGGATGCTTTAAGAGTTGTTTTAAAAAGGATATTTTTAGTTTTGACTTTTCTGCCTTTTATACAAAAAAAAAAGATATACAAAACTTTTTAAAATTTAGCTTGGGTAGGGAACAAGTACCTCAGGTACTGTACGAATACCTATGTACGCATGAGGAACTTGTTAGACTATTTTTATTTATATTTAAATTTTCCTTTAGATTGAAGTTTGGGTCTTCGTTTTTGATTTTTCTTGTTTTTCTTAAAAAATATAAACAAGTGAGCGAACGGGGAGATAGATACCAAAAGAGAAAAAAAAAGCAAGACACCGAAAAAAAAGATTCAAATAAGATCAAGATAATTTGGCACAAATTAAATGAAATTGTCTTCTGTTTCTTAAGGTGATGATGTCACACAAGGTTGTGTTATAGACCAGAGGTGTAGAGTTTCAAAAATAATATACCTACATTTATTTATTTGTATATTTTCAAAATACAAACATCTATTTTGATTAAACTTGATTTATAGTTAACTTTAAATAGTATCAATCTGTCAATTCCTTCGTAGTACTTCATAAGCTTTACTGGATTTTCATTTTTAACGCTCAAGTATCTTCCTGCTATATAATTGAAGGCTTTTAAGGATAGGTAAAACAATTACTTTCAGTTTTGTAGCCAGGCAACATTTGACATCTAAGTGCATATTTTTTATATCAACTTTTTTAAGATTTGAGTCAGTATTTTTCATAATTTTATTTTGCAATCTGCAATTGATTTTAGATTTTTTTTCTTAATACTTGTGGCATACCGGATTCAATATGGATTGCATATGTAGGTGTTAAGTTATCCAGTTTAAATATGCGCTTGAAAAAAAAGCGCTGAATTATTTTAAACTCTTCTAAGTTAACTGGTTTAATGGTTGCATCAAACAGTCTAAATTTAGCAGTTGCATCCACATACTTGTTTTAGAAGAAATGACTCCACATAAGATTTATTGCCGTTATGGCTGCAGTGCATTCTCCCTTTACATGTGTGCGAAAATCAAGGTTACGACTTATCAAGAAACCTAAGTATTTTAACTGATTCACTATTTCTAATGGTTTACGTTCCAAAAACCATTTCTCTTGGGAAGTTGTTCTTCGATGAGTATTTTCAAAACGCATGATTTTCGACTTTGCAACATTTATACTTAACTCCCATAAATCACAGAAACTCTTGAGCTTGTTTATTTGTAACTGCAAAGTTATGGGATTATCAGCCAATATCACAATGTCATCCGCGTATAGGAGCATTTGCATTAATGTTTCACCAACCCTAATACTACTTGATACATCTTTGGATACGTCATCAATAATTAGTGCGAATATTATGAATAACAACCTTGTGCAACACCAGCACTTGTATTGAAGTTAGACATTCTACTTCCAATTCTTACAGCAGCAGAGGTATCGGTTATAAGAAGCTTATATAAGCTGAGAAATTTTTTTGTTAAGCCTAGGGTAGAATCTTTTTAAATTAAAGCACTCCTGTTAACCGTATCAAAGGTCGCTTTAAAATCGACAAACAAAACGTACAGTTTTTTTTTGTTCTCTAACAACATCTTGACTATAGTAGTGACCACAAATATATGGTCAACTGTTGATAGGCCCGACCGATGACCGGCTTCGAAAATACTAAGTAGTTGATTTTCTTCAAACCATTTCGTCAACCTATGATATAGAAGATGGGTGAATATTTTCCCAAGCCACGGTAAAATCGATATGCCCCTGTAGTTGTCTGGGTGCTCTGGGGGTCACTTTTTTTAAATATTGCAAAAACCATGCTCTTAAAAATGATTTCGGAATAGATTCTTCCGAAGCCAGGCAAGAACAGGCAAGAAGCCTGTTAAGGAATAAATTAATATGAACCAACAAATTTTTTGATGCGTTTTTGTAAAATTCAACTGAAATATCGTCGATTCCCGCAGACTTATCATTTTTCATTGATTTCAAATTATCTTGCACCACGTTTATTGAAATTGGCCCATCAATTTCCGGGATTTTCACTAAAAGTTAGAGCATATTCAAACGTTTGGTGAAACGATAACGGGTTCAGAAGAACTTTGAAGTGATCATCAAGTTTTTCAACTGCCAACATCGAAGATGCCACACTTTTACAACCACCTAACAACTTCACCTTTGACCAATATGTTTTTGAGTCCTTACATGATGAGAAACGGGTGAAATAATTATTCCGCTTTTAAACTAAAAGCTGTTTATATTGTTTGTTCGCCTCCAAGTAAAGTGTTTTGAAAAACACTTAATTGTTTTTTCTTAAAACGGTTAAAAGTCAAACCATTCAGCCAAGACTATGCCACCACCTTGTGGTTTTTTTCTCATACTATTGACACAATATCCAAAATATTTTCACTAGACTAGTCACTACTTAAATTTTCTTGTTTATGCAGGTAGTATAACTGAGCATCAAGTCTTCGTCTGTACAATTCCGTGCGATTTTCAACCCGCTATATGCTCCTAATTTCGTTATTTGTCCCCACAGTCACTCCTGGCAATATGAGAGAAGTTACTGTTGGCATATGACCAGAGTAATTCGCAGTTTGAACTCCCTGATAATACTTAGCCAGTTTCATCTAGCGAAACAATACTTGATTACAGAGCTGCCTTGACCCGATACGAAAGTGAGTTCGCCATTTTTGTCTGCTTTAGTTATTCCATTTAATACCATGGAAACAAAGTCATCATTAAATTTTAGAAGTTGCCTTCCGCATCTATTGATTACTTCATCCATAGATTTCCTAACACCTTCGAACACATGAGAAACATTTTGTACCAGTGAAGCTGGATTCTAAAAATGTCCGATCCTTCCAATGAGATCGCCTAGTATTAAAATATTTTGTAATTCGTTTTCATTAATAAAAACTTGTAGTTCTGTAAATTCACTAAACCAATTATTGCAATTGAGATAGGTGAGAATAATGTAATATGGTTCATCATTATAGTTAAGCTCTATAAAAGTTTTCAAACCTATTGATGTAATTTTTACAAAATTGCCTAAATTACTTTTAGTTGCTATTAAAAAGCTACAGCTTGCTCTACCAAAAATACTTCTTCTAGTAGCTGAAATGAATTTGACAGAAAATTCTTTAAAATACTTAAAAAATAGTGATTCTTTACCTTCTTCAAGAAAAGTTTCAATTAATCATATCAAAGTTTAAAATGAATTCGATAAAATCTGGAGATAAAAGTTTATTTTTTTAGACCAGACACATTATAACATACATTTAATTGACAGACGGTAACTCTACCTTAACTTTTATGTTGTTGTGACTGTCGATTCTGCTGACCACCGCGATCTTCTTGAGGAAGAACTGGCGCTGTTATCCCATATTTCTGACAGCTATAAGTGTTGTTTGTGTCGAAGAATTTCAATGCGTCTTCATCAAACGGGTTTTTGATAAACGCCAGTTTATCTGCATTGTTTACAACCAACTCCTCTTATTACAAGCTTTTCAGTGGGTGCTAGTTCAAGTAAAGTGCATTTCTTTTTTGCGTGTAATGATGGATTGTTCACGATGTACAACAATTCCAGAGTTCTTTAGTTGTGGTGTAGAAATGGAAATGGCGATCTCTAGGCAACCTAGCCTGAGATCCAATTAGCGCTGTAGTGCGCCGTTTTGATAAGAGTTGTGATGTAGCTTCGATTATTTTATTTACAGTGTTACTGCATTGAAATTTGGACTTGTTTGTTATTCGATTTGTAAATTCCTGTAAAGTCTGAATTGGAAATTCAGCATTTCCTTGGAGCTGGAGAAGCCCAATACAAGTTTGTTTTGCAAAGTCAACTTTATTGGGTTTCCCTTCTGCCGGGAAGTGCACAACAACAGGATTTTCATTTTCTTTCCGAGACAGAATTTCAAGTTGACGCTCCAACGTTTGACAGTAGATTTTCATGTTCTGTTTACGCTAAAGCAGGTATAAACGTTTTGTGACCGTAACAACTAAATATAATTTAAGACAGCTAAGATTTCTTACTTTGTTGCAACATCCTTGAATTTAGGGATGAGGCACTCATCTACAATAATCCTTAGTTGTTCAATCGAAATATTTCCTACTGCCATTTTAGTTGGAAAATTGAACACTGGCTTTCTTGTTATTCGAAGAATGTTCCGGGGAAATTTCTTGCAGAATTCGTTTTGCTTGCATATGCAGTACGTTTACAGTGTATTTTTCAATGTATCCCAAATGTTACAAAATACAAAAAATTATACGTTGTGTTGGCAGTTGATCAAATTTTTTAACTTTTTCAATGACGGTGACTTTATTTATATATGTTGTAACTTTAAAACAATAATTGTAAATTTTAATTGTTCTGTTTTTAAATAAATCAGAGAGCACAAAAAACTTCAACCTTTTAACAATTTTGACAGACAGTTCATTTTTTCTAAAAAAAACTGTCACTTCGATTGTTTCCAAATTTGTACCAGATGTCAAAAACGTTATTCCTTGATACATTTTGGATGTTACGTAATTTTTGGTTCACAAATGCTCGTAGAGCTCGTACTCATTGCACCTCTGACTTTCGTCGTTGATGAACATCATACATAAGGACTTGCATTTACACCTAACAAGGTGCATTTGACTCAAGAACTAAAGCCTGTTGGTCATTTGAAGCGTCGTCAATAGCCAGAATGTGGTCAAAAAAATGCAACAGTTTATGATCAATTTTCGCGACAAATCGGACCAATTACAATAACTAAAATTAAAAATAGTTCAGCACGCTACTAATATGGACAAAATAAATATTATGCTGCTTTAGAAAAACCTATTAACTGCGACAAATTAAACAAAGTCCAACGTTCAACTTGCCTATGTACTAGCAGATCTCTTTACACGACCCCATCTTAGGCACTGAATAAATAGCTGCAAGTTTTGCTATTCGCCTCAAAGTTTTGTCGCAGTGGACTAACAACAACATTGGCCACTCCGTAATTCTTAAATATTTAGAATCAATGCCAAAGCACCTAGACTACACCATCCCCCAATTGCAATTCAGCAGACACTTCTGTACCTCCCAGATCTTTCTGGGAGGATAGGGCATTCCTGGAAGACGAGTCAATAAATTTTTATACAGATGGTTTAAAAACAAATGAAGGGGTTGGTGGAGTTCTCTCATTCCGTCTGGCTTAAAGAAAACGTGATATCAACATCTAATATCTTTTTTTTTTCAGATAGTTAGGCTGCTATCAAATCTCTGGACTCTGTCTCTACTAACTCTATAACAGCCCATAACTTTGTATCTTCTCTAATTGAGATGGCACAACAGTTTAATATTCAGCTTTGCTGGGTGCCGGGCCACAGAGACATTCCAGTTAACTGTAAGGCAGATAAACTCGCCAGGAACAGTACAGTGCACTCCATCCTACCACGTTTGGCACATACAGGCATACCAATCGCAATTGGCCAACACAATATAGTTAAAGTGACCAAGGTGCATGCTATCTCTAAACGGATCGCCTATAAGTTCGCAACGCGGCTCAAATGACTTTTGCAGAATCTATATGGACGAGAAAGAGGTAGAAACAGTTTTTCACCTTCTCTGCACATGCCCTGCTCTAGCTCGAAAACACAAGAATTACCTGGGAGAATTCTTCTTGAACGATCAAAACGATCTAAATCATATCAGCATAATCAGCCTCTCACGTTTCGTAAGGGACTAAAACTGGTTTCATTGAGCTAAGGAGGAAGCATCAATATTCATGTGGTATCTTAATGGGCCATTAAACTGGCCTACGTGTATCCGTTTCCATCATGGACAGCCACTTTAACCTAACCTAACCTAACTTTTATAATTTAATATCTTTAAAATATCTGTTATATCAAATACTTTTTTAAGGATCAATATGCATCTTATTTGGTAGCCGTCAACTTGATACATAATTCAATTTCATTTGTCAAATAAATACCTTAACGAACATTACTTGTTTTAAAATACTCCGACATATTCCTTTGTCAAGATGTAAATCAAACGGTAAACAAAAAAAAATTATTTTTGAGCTAAATTTTTAAAATCTGATGATTCCAATGACATCGGTGGAAGTCTGAACGAATTTCGGTTAAAAATATGAAGTCCAGTCTAGTCTCCGATACTCTCCTTATCATGATTTTTTTTTAAAAACAATGCTTGGTGTCTAGTCTGAGGACATGTCTCACCTTAAAACGTTGAGTTATCTTCTTGTTGTACATAATTTATATATGTCTGTTAATAGGTGAAAAGTGATATTTTTAGTTAATTTTTAAGAAGAGCAAAACCTTTATCATAACGAAAACTTTAAATCTTTTGAAGTTAGATTGATCACTCTGCTTGTAATGACTCACTTTTTCTCAGATCGTTTTCTATCTTTTAAGTTGACAATTTCTTTAAGAAAATTACTTTCGTCTGTGTGATGAGTTAAATTCTTTAGTTTGCATTTTTGAAGTTAGAAGAATATTTATTTCCCTGTTGATGTATCAAAAAAAAACTAAACTGGATATCCTATTTACCAATCTTCCGCTTGGACAGAAAAGATACATACATTTGAATAAGTAGTCTTTCCAATTTCAGTCAAAATCTCAAAGCAAAGTCAATGGAAATGATTAACTTTTCAGGGAGTTCACAAAACCTCTTCTGTTAAATATCACCAAAATACGATACTTAACTTTATAGCATAAAGGAAGATTCTTATGTTGGACTAAAAATTTAGTCCCTACAACATACACTTTCTTGACTATACGCGACGCGGAAGTATACAAATGTTTGTATAATTTTCGTAAAGAGAATTATATGATTAGCAGGGCGAAAAAAAAGTGGATAAGCTTTGTTGCTTCAAATAAAAGTATATTTTTGTTCCTTATTACCATTTTTTGGGGTGATATTTTTTTGTTGTTGTTGTCGTCGTTATTGTGTCATTTCATAAAATTATACTATTGGGGGGAATACAAATAAAGACTTTTCAGAATAGAACAAGTTCTTAAGAGTGAAGTAGTTTTCTTGTTTGGTATCTTTTTTCTTTGATATATAAAATATAAACTTATTTAAAGGAGATGTTCATAATCTTAAGCGAATGTTGGTTGTTTTCTTATTTTATTATTGCTAAATTTTAACACATACCTTTCGAAACACGTATAATTTTAATCTAGTAAAAAAAAGGAAATAGAAAGAAATAACGAAATAAGTTATTAAAATTTTGTTGCGGGTTTTAAAGTTCAGTTTTTATAAAAATTTTATGCATTGTTTAATTTTTTATCATAATGTTTTTTAGTATCTAAAAACTAATTTTGATTTTTTCTTACTTAAAAACAAATTATTGTTATGTGTTATTATAAAATCCTAAACATTTCATTGAAATTGAGAAACACCTTTTTAGGGAAAAGACTTATGACTTAGTTCAGAAAAAAAACTTGATAGCCAATATGAAAACTGCAATAGATAACATGACAACTGCGGTAGTCAATATGACAACTGTGGTAGTCAATGAGACAACTCTGGTATTCATACAACAAATTGTCATATTGACTACCGATGTTGTTCTATCGACTACTATGTTGTTGTCATATTGACTATCCGAGATTCAGAATCGAAAATTGTTCTATTGGCTATCCAGTAGTAAATTTGTTAATATCAATTATTGACTGTTTTGGTATTCAATGCGATAACTTGGCCACATTTCAAGTTGACTATCGGCGATCGTTAATATGACATCTTAACTTTTTTCTGTGTAAGAAGAAATTACGTTTATTTTTTCATGTTTCAATACCTTTTTTATTTGGATGTGTTTTTAACAAAATTGTATTTATTCTAGGATCCCATATAGAGTTGGTGTTGTACTAAGTTACAAAATTAAAAATTATCGTATTTGGTATCATGTCTGATTGTCAATTATTATGATTTATCTAACTTCTTATAAACAAAGAAATTAAATATAAGCCCAAGTGAACTACCCTTTATATATTTATCAAAACGGCGCACTACAGCGCTAATTGGATCTCAGGCTAGGTTGCCTTGAGATCGCCATTTCATTTCTACCCTATAATTTAGTGCAACTAAATGTTCTAAATTTGACAGAAAAAATAAAGACCAATAGAAAACTAAATTATATTTAATTGAGGTCAAGTACGGTTATATCTATTAAATATAAAAAAAACAACAACTGTACAAATTCAAAACTAACCAACTAAAATACACAAAAATAACAACACATAGCCAAACGCATCAAAGTCGCATCCTCCGTTGACGTTGTTGCTGATGCAGTTAAATTCCTAATTTTCCATATGAGGAAACCACAGCACCCAGCGCAGAAGGGCTCCCTCGACAATGTTAAAGTAATTACATTCCAAAAGATAAAAGTACTCTTTACGTACCACTTACACGCTAACATCTACTCAACCCAGTTTTTTTTTCTAAAGTTCCAGTGTGGCCATATAACCTCTCTGCAACCCACTGCCTCTCTCTCCCGCCCGCATGGTCTGCTTAAACATAAAATCTCAACAAAACGACATTCGACTTTTTTCACACACGACCGCTTTTCGATAGCTATACGCTTTTCTAACAAAAATACCATTTTCAACTATAAGAATCAGAGTCATATAGTCAAAAGCCACCCCTCAACGTTCTCTGTACATAATTTTCAACCAAGTTCTAACACCCCTTCCCACCAATCCCGCAAAAAAGAGGTAAGAAAATTATAACCATAAACATTCAGAAAGCTAGCAAGCAAGCAAGCAAACTGGGACACTCTTGGAGTTTCATACATCGACAAATTTTAGGATCCGGTTTCTTATTTTTGAAAATTCTTTTTTATTCAGTTTTTTTTCTTACATCTTTGCCAAAAAATCAACTTTCATATATGAATAAAGGAATGAGTGGCTTTTGGATGACTGAACACTAACTCATCCTTTTTGTAAAGGCACAGCACAGAGAGATAGGATTATTCCAGACGACACGATGACAACGTTTGAACACCACCATGAGACTTCAATATAAAATGTTTGAAAAAAAGTAAAAAAATAAAATGAGAATTGAAAAGTGTATTTTGATTCACCATAAAAAGGGGGAGGCTTAAGAATAAACTCTTTCTCCCACGACACTCACCCAACAAACTCTTACACACACACGTGCAAATATGTATACTCATACAAATGCACGCCTCAATAGGACCAAGTTAAGCGTGAAATTTATGTTTAACTAGTGAACAAGGATCGATAGGTTTTTATAGGTGTCATTCTATTAAGAAAGATTGATTTTGCAAAATAACAATCACACGCACGTGTGTGTCGTGTGTGTGAATATATTCGTGCATGTGTGTTGGTGTGTTTTGTGCTTTGCTAAAATTAAATCTCAAGTCATCCTTGTTATGAGAAAGTTTAACACGCTTAAATTTTCAAAAAAAGCAGATACCCCAACAATGAATGACACTTAAGTGATTTGACATTTTGTTTTCTTCCTTTTCTAAGACGCTACTTACCAATTTTTTTTATTTATTACCTTCTATCAAAGTAAGCATAAGTTATTCAGGCGTAAAGGTTCGTTGATACCAACATCTATTGTTTGGACTGTTTTTCAATTTTTGGTCGTTCAAGCTGGATAAAGTCAGATTTTCCAACTCAAATGCTAGTGACACATAAAGATAAATACTAAGAAAGGATTTTTTTTCAAAAAAATAAAAATAATATTCATCACGTGTATCTCATTGAACTCTGAACGTGAACATTTATAATGACACGATTTCGGAAGGAGAACTTAAAAAAAAGTCAAGTATCATTTTATTGTTTTAGTTTTTCGAATGAAACAGTAAAAAATCCAAAAGTTCATTCACACATAAGTATTTACAGCGATTTGTATTAAGAAACCATCGGAACACGTCGACGGAACCACATCAGCACAACGTTAATGACTCTCACCCTGCATGAAAGCTTCAGATAATATTATTCCACGTAAAAGAGGTTAGAACGTTGCACTGCACTTAATTCTAGTGTAATCGAGTGCTTGAATTTTGATTTATTTTCAATACTTTCATCCTTTCCAACTTCTTGCTCAAACTGTGCACTATCATCAAAATGTGCATTAGATCGCAATACTTACGGACGGATATCTGTTTTTTTTGTTTGTATTCAGTTCATTTTCCGGTTTTTAAGGAAGCAGAAGGTTTGTATGATAATGTTTATTGATATAACCGCTGGTAGGTTATTCGCACTTTCAGGAATATCAAGGGAGAGAAGGAGTAAGAACTAGAACGATTGTTGAGTGAAATGTTGTGATTTTTAATTTTTAATCAATACGAATAGAGTTTGATGGACTTGCAGCTTTAAAATATTAATGATGATTTTAAAAAGTTGCAAACTATTTCAAGGAAAGGTGATTTTGGGCTAGAATTACATTACTCTGGACTGCTTAAGGACTTTTAAGACTTTATGGTACTTTAATTCACACGTCATCTTAGGAACTCAAGTAGATAAGAAAAAAGCTTGAAAACAAAGATTCACGCAAAGTACCTTATACTACACCTTATACCCACAGCACTTTTCTTTGCTTGGATAAAATTTGAAGACAGTAATAAAAGACAATTTTCACCATGGTATGGCGTCACTGGCAAACTTATTCGTTGTTGCAGAATGACGATGGAGAATGCACGCCGGCCGCTCTATCAAGGCCAGAAAAGGTCTCACCGATGCATTCGATGTCAAAAAAGGTTTTAGACAAGACGATTCGCTGTCATGCGACTTCTTCAACAATTTCCTGTATTTCCTGAATCATTCAAAATTCAACCGTCAAAACTATAGCTACAATCTTCCAAAGGTTCATGAGATTCCTCGGATACGCCGATGATATTGACATAATTGAAAGATCAAAGCGTGATGTCAGTGGAGCGTTTTTGAACATTGCCACGGTAGCAAAGAAGATGGGCTTTGTGGACTTGTCAAAAATGTCTTAATGTCAGCGACACTTACCTGGTTAAAAGAATAAAAGTCCAACGTCTAGATGACTGAGCCATGCAAGATCGAAATGACATCAACTTTCCAATGCTCTTTTCGAATCCAAACCTGAAGATGGTGCAGTTGAGAAAGACCGCGACAATTTAGGCTGCTATCCATGACTAGAATCATTTTAAGTAGACGTTTGGAACGTGGCCTAGAGTTAAAAAGTTGCAGTTGCAGCCGTTTTTTTTGACAGCCGTTACAGGGTGCAAAATTAATAAGACGTTGCATCGTGCCTTACCTTTATTGTATGTTAATTTTAGAAACTGTCAAGTATTTGACTAGAAACTAGTATCGAAATTAACTACAAGGTTTTGATTTTTGTTTTTCGTGTTCGTAGTTCTCAATAATTTTGAAGTTTTCCCGATAAAATAAAATTACAAAAGATATCTTTATATATTACAATTATTGTAAAGAACTGATTTTTTACTTTGTTTATTTAATTTAATTTTCATAATTCATATTTAGAAGCTTTTTTTTATGTTTTTAAAATAATAGTTTTTGAAAACAAAAATAATAACAATTTAAAATTAATGATTAATTTGAAAACTTTCTTTATAGGCATTTTTTAAGGTTATAAAAGTAAAAAGTAAAATTGCTGTCCCATACAATTTTTACCAAATAACTAAAATAAACCATAAATATAAATAAAATTAAAATTAATTGAAAATAATCAACTTGTAGTACAAACAAAGAGCCAATTGGATTTTTTTAAGCATCATAGATAGCAATTCACGGAAAATAATGCTGTTGAAAGATTTCTCGGATCTAAGAAGTATACACAATTTTAATAAATAGTTTTTTTTTATTTGACAAATAATAATAGTAAATAAATAACTATTTTCAAATGATTAAAGGTAGTGTGTTATACTCGCGAAATAAAGTAACTGGTATGACAAATATTGCATTCGTTAAACAATCTTAACTAAAGATTTTAATCCAACATGGTCATTAAGATGTTAGAAATGTCGATAAAAGTGAGTTCTCGCCCCTACAACCTAAACTTAAACCATGCTTAAGGTCCAACTTGGAAATTACGAAATTAGATTTCTAAGCTGATTCAAGTTGTGTTATCTTTTTAAATACCAAATACAACTTTATGGTCTTTGTCTGTTTTGGTTTCAAATAATTATATTCGTGGGCTTTGAGCGAGTTTTTTTCGGCGTTCTATCTTGCGGATTCCGATCCTACTGATTTTGTATTCATGGTTATAACTTGGTACCTTTGTTCTTATGCCACCATGCCCTTGCCATATATATAATTAATGCTTATCTACTCCTACCACAATATGGTCCTTGCACCAATTTTTTTTGTAAATATATGTGGTTTAAATTTTAAATAGATAAGCAATTCATTCACTATTGCTTCCTTTATCGAAGCCCAAATTTAGACAGAGTATCAACTTTTCGTGACTTTGATGTTCTGCCTGATTCGATCAAAAGAATTGTTTCATCCTAACCTAGCACTGAAATCGTTGTTAGGGGCGATTTCAATGTACACAATTCTTCAGAGCTTCAACATTCGGGCTAGACAACACCCGAAGAAGTATGTGTGCTAAGTAGGTAAATAACCAGTTGCATTCCTCCCCACAGTTGAACCGTGACACTGTTGCTTTTAAGAATGCTCATCAGTATACCCTCGACCCCAACTTAGACTACACTGCCGATTGCTGAGATTCGTTCTTTAGCCGCACTACGCGAATGTGGAATTCCTTACCACACTCTGTCTTTCCCAGCCATTGCAATATTCAGGAATTCAAAACCAATGCGCTTTGAAAGGAGGTTCCTTCAACCTCTCTCTCCTCTTGCTAGTGTGACTATGTCTGTACATAATAAAGGTAGTAATATCCCTTTGAGTGTGCGCTTATTATAAAAAAAAAACTTCTTAGTCTGCATTTCAATTTTTTTTAGTCAAAAATCGAAAATAAAATTTTCCTAAAAACGATCCGATAGATTTTGCTTTAATTTGTGTATAGCTTGTCCTTTATCTATTTAAATAATTTAATTTGTTGTTTTAACGTTATTTTCTTTTTAAATTTTGTCAGGAATTAATGAACATTGTCTATTTGATGATAAAAAATGGTCGTAGTTCGTGGCCATTGTAACGATGCTGTTGTCCTTTCATTTAACTAAAAGTAAATTGTTTGTTTTTTAGAAATTTTTTTCAGTCGATTATCTTGATCGATAGATCATGATGATCATATATGTATACTAGCGGACCCGCCAGACGTTGTCATGTCTACACGTCTTTAATTTGAAAATTTCAAACTTTTTTTAATAAGCTTAAACATGAAAATTATTATTCAAATGTTATGAAAATATCTAACGTCTTTACATGTAAATTTATTACAATTAGACTAATCGATAGCGTGTGAGTATGTGTAATGAAATCTTCAACTTGCTTTAATTAAAGGTAAAAAAGCTTACACTCAAACTATTTTATTTAAAAAATATATTTTTTTTATTTACAAAAACTTAATTTATCGTAATGCCAATATTTTTGGTTAAACCCTGAGGTGTATAAATAAATAAATTCGATGGTTTTCCAACTCTTGAACACGCAACATATAATTGCCGTGAGAAAAACATGGGTTTTCTAAATCTAAGCCACAAATTGTAATTGTTTGGCCTTGTGACTTATTTATAGTCATAGGATATGCCAAGCGGATTGGAAATTGTAAACGTTTGAATGGTATAGGCGAATCTGAAAGAATCATTCTGATCCGTGGTAAAAGTACAACTTCACCTTGAAATTTTCCACTCAAAATAGTGGCTTCAAGAATGTTGCCCATGATTTTTTTTACAACTAATTACGTGCCATTACACAATTTTGGGGCATTTAAATTTTAAAGCAAAATTATAGGTGAGCAAATTTTCAGTTGCAAATTATGTGGTGGCATTCCATGTAAATCTAGTGAATTGAGAAACTCTACAGGATAGTTGAAAACTTCGTCAGGATCAACAACACTGTCAATCGATTTAAATTTTATTTCATCACCAGGCAATGACTGTTGTATTTTAAAATTGATGGCGTCAACATTTAAATTTTTTGCGGCTAAAATAGCTCGCTCTCGCAGCCATTCATGATTAGTATAATTATGTCTTAAATCTGTAAAGATACTTGTTATTAACTCATCTTTGGTAGCCACCATGTTGCAAAAATTCTCTGGAAGTCGAATATATTGTGTATCTTCATACAATTGAATTTTACCGTTGCCAATGTTTAACAATTGTTCAGAGAATCCTGACGCTAATGGATTATTTTGAAGTCGAACGCGCATATTAATAGTAAGGCATAATTTAGTGACACTTGGCCATAGATAAGATTCTTTCAAACATGCGTTTATTTCGTCTGCATTTGTCGCGCGTGGAATGACTGGTAATGTTTGTCTGAAATCACCAGACAGCAGCAGTAGAGCACCACCGAAAATCCGAGCATTATTTTTGGTCTCTGAAGTTGAACATTCATCCCAGATAATAATTTTACATTTTCTCAAAACTTCAGCCATGCCTGAATGCTTCTTTATGTTACACATTGCTTCGGGATTTGTATGAACGTTCAAAGGTAATTTAAGTGCTGAATGCGCAGTCCGTCCACCATCAAGTAACGTTGCTGCAATGCCTGATGAAGCAATGGCCAATGCAATATGATTTTGAGATCGAATCCGCGCAAGTATCAGTGCGGTTAGAAATGTTTTACCAGTGCCACCTGGAGCCTCTAAAAAAAAGAATCCACCTTGTTCTGCTGCAATTGAAACGTTAATTTGATCATATACATTTCGTTGTTCAGCAGTAAGCAATTGTTCATTTTCCGCAACAAAAGTAACCAAAGAAGTCTTATCGAACTGGTGTTCACGTTGAACATCGCTGTTGATGATGTCTACTGCTGGGAGATTCGGCGCTGGCATTCCAAAATGGATGAGCGGCATGTTTGAAATAAGAATACAAATATCCTCAATCATTATTAACGACTCGTTGTATATTTCGGCGGAGAATTCAATATTAAGATTTTGAAATATGAAAAATATCCTCACTCATTGAGTCTTTATATTTGTTCCACAGAGCAGATGCATCAACACGTTGTCAATATTATTGAAAATAATTGACGAATTTGTTGTGGAGATGAGCTCAGTGCTGCATCTGCAAGTGTGAAATCCCAATGATTATCATCCTCCAATAAATGTAACTCACGACACGCATCGAAGAAAGAGTCGTCTGAAGTACCATTGACTTTTTGCAAATATGGAAAGGACGTCGGTCCAGGGACGTTAACCAGTAATAAATGTAAAAAAAAACATTCACGTTGCTTAGGATGAACTGTATATAATCGACCTAAGGTTTTTGTCATAAATATATCAGCGAATCCTGGTACTGGAATGCCTCGTTTCCGCGGTTCCCAATTCTTTGATTGTTTATTCCACGAAAAAAATTTAGGAACATCAGTGTACATCAAAGTCCTTGCGAATTGACCAACAGCATCTTGTCGACTACAAAGGTTAAAAAATTGAGTAAGAGTTGTTTTTGGATCCGTCAAAGCCTGTTGTAGTGCAGTTTCTTCTGTAAAGTAAACACGCTGTCCGTTTTCAAGATGCACAGCCAAATGTATAACAGCAGGATACCTTTCATGTATAGGGAACGTAAAAATGCGCCAAATAGCTTCGTTGCTACTTATGTATCGACCCATTTGATAACGTGTTATTTCGTCATTGTCGTTAACATTTTGAATAGCAAATATAGCTTTATCACTACCCTTGTGAACATACTTACAAATGTATTTGATAGACTTCACCGAACTGCATAGTTCAACGTTTATGTGCGCTTTGTAGGTTTTGCACAGCAATGGCGAATATGGAACTACCCAGCGATTATCAATTTCTACTCTCACACCATTTGACAGACGCAATTCATATGATTGACCACCATTGTCTACGTCTCTACGTCGATAAGATGGATAACCGTCCATATTGGTGATAGTATCAGTTTCACATGGTTTTGGAAAACGTTTTGTACATTTTCCATTATCCATACATAGCGACATCATGTTTAGAGTGCCACATGGACCATGGATCATAATCAAATTCATCAAAGACTTTAATTTTTGTTTAAAGACACGTGCAGTGACATCATGACGGTGCATCGATGTTTGACCTGGCAACAGTAAACTTTTGATTTCATCCCAGTTTGGATTACACGTAAATGTGATAAAAAGATCATGTCGGCCGTATGCACGTACGTAAGTCATGGCATCTTGAATATATTCCTGCATAATGACGCGGGCTACCAGTGTATGATGATGGGAGAATATATGCGGTACCAATATTGTTGATGTCATTCGTTGCATCTACGTTGCCGATTACGGCGTCACGTAAATGAATGTACTCCTCAGCTTAATTAAAAAAACATTGTCCAGCGGACAAAATTGTGAATCTAAACCATTCTCAGATCCCCTTGAACACACACAAAAAAAATTCATTAAAATCGGCCCAGTCGTTTAAGAGAAGTTCAGTGACATACACACTCACAGAAGAATTATATATATTAATATACCCCTTTTTAGAACATTTTTGGCACTACACCTTACTGATCAGTGGAAGTTTTTCCATATTATCATTCAAATCAAGGTTATTGTTATAAGCGAAGCTTATGAATCGTTTTATTTCTTGAAATCTGCTCCTGGACATGCTGCTAAGAACAAAAAGATGCATATCATTTAATTGTTTCCAGTATATTATTCTCAAACATTAGAATTATATTCCGAAAATAGTAGGATTCCTATAAACATTTTTTAGACCTTCTTTACTCAAAGCCTAGATGTGTCAGTTTGTCTTGCCCTGCATACAATATTCCTTGCATAACAATAAGTTGTTTTAGCTCTGTGTCAAACAATTGTTCAAAAAACAACTCGATAAGCCCAAACAAATCTGAAGCACAGTTTTGGATTCTACTCAAATTATTTTTTTTGTTTTTTTTAAATTTTGTTACATTACATTACATTACATTACACACTACTCAGCACATAAATACAGGGTAGAGAACACAGCACCTTGAGCGGCTAGACTTTGTAAGGTGATAACAACTCCAGACATTAATACAAGACAGGAGAACAGAAGAGAAAGAAGAACAGACAGAAATAACACATGACAACAGCACGCAGAAGCTTTCGAGACGGTCCCATATCTTTCTACTAACCACGCTCACTGATGCTTGATTTCGGTGATCGATGGTAACCGAAGCTTTATCAGTGACTAGACCGTTGCCGTCCAAATTTTGCTATCGAATATCGATACTGTCGATACCGATTGACTTTTATGTTACCCTTTTCCATGGCCTATCACCGTAATACTGACCACCCCCTAATTATTATTTATTTCCTTAAGGACTGCCTTAAGGTTGTGAAATCAGTTTTCTATAAAAGTGTTTGGTAGGAATAGTTTTAAAAACTATTTGGAAACCTTTTACTTTTTAAAGTACATCTAACTTAAGCTTACCTTCCTAAATATTTACAGAAATATGTAGGGTAGGGACTTGACTTTTTCAAATCCTTATATTTTGTTTAAATGAGATTTGTAAAAATAACAGCAATATTTGTGTCTTGTACCTTTTTTTGAACACAAACTTATTTCATCGACTCAAAACCAACAATATTTTAAAATGATTTGCACAAAAACGCAATTGGACAAAACTTATACTACGATTAAAAAAAATATGTCGACAAATTAAAAATATTTGTGTAGATAAAGAAAAGTATTCAAACGAATTTTCATAAGTTGTATCCTTTTACATGCCGCAGCCCAAGTTTAGATAGCAATTCGACTTCTAACAAATTCGATCGTTTTTGCGGGTGATTTCAATGTACACAATTCTTCGTAGCTGCGCTATTCCGGTCAGACAACATCCGAAGGAAGGTATGTCGAGATTTTTGCTGAGTTAAACTAGCCAACTCGGATTCCTGATGTTGCACGTCAGCCCGCCAACACTCTAGACTTGTTTCTTACCTCTGATCCTAATAAATATGCGGTTAGTGTAATATCACCTCTAGGCACATCAGACCATTGTGTCATATCTGATAATTTCTCATGCCAAAAAACCCCAGTTAAATAGTAAAATACGTTTGCCAATATGAGAAAGCAAACTGAAATAGTCACAATGACTTCTTCAGGAACTTCAACTGGTCACTATGCTTCCTCAAAAGTGACGTGGATTCCAGCGCAGATATGGTTACAAACTTAATTCCTTTAGGAATGAGAAATTTTATCCTGAATAGGGTAAAATCTATCAAACCTAAAGAAAATTCATGGTTTGATTCGAGCTGTAAGATGGTTATTAGGATCAAAGATGTAAGTTTCCGGAACTATAAAGCCAACCCAACTGATGAAAACCGGAATAAATTTAAAACAAGCTAGAAAGCCTTGTAACGGACATATTCGACGCATTAAATTTTTTCATGATCATAAATTACGGCAAAAAATACTACTAAAAGTCCCAAAGGTGACCCTACTTATGGTAGCTCTATTGATAAAGCCAATTTGCAGCACAGTTTGCTGTTAATTCGATGCTGCCAATGAATGACATGACTCCTCCTGTACTTAAAAGCGTATATTATTCCATGAGACGAATCTTCTTTCGCACTCGTACAGTTGCTAGAGTACTAAAAGATTTTGACATTCACAAATCCGCTTATCCATATAGTATCTCCGCTATTCTTCTAAAGAGGTGTTCTTCAACGCTGACAAAACTACTACGTAAGCTTTTCCATCTGTACTATTCTACAGGTCTCTTTCCGAGTGAATGGAAAACTGAATTTATCCAGCCTGTCCCTAAAAAAGGCGAATCCTTCTCTCCTCTAACTATCGTCCAATTGCAATTACGTCCCTTCTTTCGAAGGTCATTGAAACGGTGATCAATTTTCAGCTTAAGAAATATCTTGAAGAACGGAAGCAACAATGACCGGCAGTATGGCTTTCGTTGCAATAGGTCCACTGGTGATCTCATGGTTTATCTCACCGAACAGTAGAACAAATCGTTTTGAAGAAAGTAAGATTATTGCACTTGAAATTTCAAAAGCATTTGATAGAGTTCGGCTTGTTTGTAGCTTTGAACAACAGCTTTTGAAATATTTAAATATTATTAAGTGCATCGGCACTTGTGAAAATCTTCAATTTATTTTTGGTTTTTGATGGCAAACATTTATTTCCTCAATTTCTTCCAAGCAGCCAACATGTATCTACATTATGTATGAAGAGTGGAAGTTTCTCATTTATGGAACATGAATGTTTTTTTCTGTATGTATGTATGTATGTATTGTATGTAAGTAGTTAAAATGTTTTTTGTATACAATTTTAAATTGAATTTCATTTATCAAGTGCCAATCAGGATTTTTGTTTTACTTTTTGGAAGCAAACGAAATTAAAAAAAAAAAACTGCAATTGATGGTTAATTACTGCAAATTGAACATTGATTGCCCCGCAGGTTTACCTATACACAGATAAAAATACCTATGGAAGGATGTTTTTTTGTGTATTTGCGACCTATCGCAGAAATGGTAGTTACCTACTCAATTTGAAAAATTACAGTCCATTGAACACATAAATTGGCAATTGGCTGTTTAAATAGAGATGTATAATCTGGTATTTTTTCTGAATGAGTAAAGGTGTTTTTTTTTGTTATTGTTTTTTAAAGTAAAATCTGTAGTTACAGCAGCCTTGGCAGTTGCATGTTTCACTCTGAATCCGTTCAAAAAAATGTGTTTGGACACACATACAGAAAATTCAAGTATTAAAAGTATTTTAACGTTAACACTATATATTTTATTACGTCGTAGTACGTAGGATTTGTATTGGTATTTGAAACGGAGCCTTTGAGGCAAGTAAAATACATACCTTAAACGACTCGACTGTTTTTGTCCTGTCCTATTGAGGCAAATATAATAAGAGCTATAATTCGAAATTGAAAATTAGAGATGAAAAAAAATTTGTTGCATTAATCGATAAATAACAGAAAAGTAATTGAATTGAGAATTACTAACTCAACATCAAAAATATAGATGATATTTCGAATTTAACGTATAGGTACAAAATCAATGAATAAAATAAACTAAATGAAGAGAAAAATATATTAAAATCAAACTGACAATTTTTCACAAATAAATATAAAATCGTAAACAAACACATTTAAAAAAATATATTTCAATAATTAAATCAATTAGCTAAAAAATAAATTTAAATAATAAATAAATACAAAAGTAAACAAATTTAAAGCTAAAATAAACAAAAACATGGGCGTTTAAAATATTGTAAAAAAGGCGTTTGAATTGTTTGTTATAACACAGAAAATATTTGGTTTGTCAATAAAAAAAATGAAAAAATGAATAAGACTGCTTTGGACTCTTCTAAAAAGTTAGGTTAGGTTAAATAGATGGGCTGGCGATTGATGGCGTTATCGCCACACTTATATCAATGTGGTTCCATTGTCATACCCTAGATTAAAGTACGGGTTATGAACCCCCCTGGGATAATATGTTGGTATTTTTGTAGGAATTTGTTACCTCGTCGAGTAATCCTCGATGGTAATCTTTGGATCCGTCCAACGTCAAAGAGGCCACAACGTTTTTAATTTTAGATATAAGTTTTATTTAATATGAAACAATTTAGTTTAAGTAGGTATCCTAGGAATTTAGTTTTTAAGTTTTACAATTTAGTTTAAGTTCTTAGGAATGGAGTTGCTAGCTCCAGCACAGACAGAATTAATTTTTGGTTGAAATATTTGCAATGAACGCGAAGATGGTTTCGGTTGTAATTTGACATTTTACTTTGAATTCGGAAGTGTTCCGAAACGTGTAAAATGTAAGGACGCGTGTTGTGAAACGCGTTGATCACGCTAAGGGTAGTTCGCAACGCGATTGATTTTGGAAACACATTTCGATTGTTGATTTGTTGACAAATGCATGTCCACCACAAATTCCCTTCAATTCAAAACAAATCGTAATGAGTTAATGGATATGACCCCCATTATATTTTGAATTATTTATTTTTCTATATAAAAACAAGATTTGTATTTTACTTCCTAAAACTTTGTTGCCAAAAGTACCACTATTATTTGAGGACTTGACCAAGAACATAATTTGAATCGGAAATTCAGCCCTATTCCAAAAATTTAGCACAAATTCATCAAATTTTTACCAATCGACGACGCAGGGAGGGGTCATATGAGCCATAAAGCTCATTTAGTTAAGTTGTATACGTAAATGTTTGTTAGTAATTTAACGAAATTTACCAAAAAGTGGTTCGTTGTCAAAAACAATTAAAATCTTTGAAGCTTTAGTAATGCTTTAAATTATTTTCATAAAATGTGTTTCTAAGAAAAAGAGCAAATATTTAGGTTTTTAAGAAGAAACCTTTTATAAGAGATCGTCAATTTTATATAAAACTGCCTTTAAATTCCTGCTAAATATAGAAACAATATGGCATGTATTGCATTCGTAAAAAATATAGAAGGAAACATAACATTTCGATGCTTGAAAATTCGAAAAAAGTGGGTCCCCCGATTCCATCTGTCTATCTGCTTGTCCTGGCCCCTGCAGCCTAAATCATTGATTGAATAAGATTTTCAACCGATTAGCTTAAAATAACAAGCAGTCCCCATATATTTTTTTTTGGTTTAAAATCGAAAATTCGATTTTTTTTTCAAAAATGAATCGATAAGAAACTTTTAAAACTTTCTCTAATTTAGTTTTCTTAGTTCGGCTTTTTTCTACAAGAAAAACATATTTTGGTATTGCTCTAGAAGGGTACCCCTCATAAATCCGTTATTTTGTTTTTAAGATTTCTCAAGAACTAATGAAACGATTTTAAAATTCTTCTCTTTCTGTGCAAGCTCTTGTCAATGATCAAATTGATGATGATTTTTTATGATCAAAAATATATTTTGTTTATTTTTAATAAATTACTAATTTTGTTTACAAAACTTGATATCTCACAAAGGGGACAACATTTTTTTACGAAATTTAAATGTAAAATGTTCATATAATTATAAGCTCTTTACACCAGAAATATTTTTAAGACAAAATTTAAAATGATTTTGGAAAAAATAGGTTAATCTAAATTTTTTGACAAATAAAAGGGCATTTAAATTATTGAGAAGAACTTATTTTGGAGGTATTTACATTTTTAAATCTTAAAATATAGGCAATATTTTTAAACAGACTTTTTGGAAGAAATTATCAAGTTCTTGCAACCCAGTCGTGCATTTCCTTTTTTTTCAAGACTGGTTTTCTGTTGAATACAAAAGATCTTAAAAAAATAATTTAATCTAATTTTTGAAGTGAATTTGCTTTGGATGCTCTAGAACTGAGATTCAAACATGAATTTCAATAATACAAATGTCCCAAAAAATCAAGTGACACTTTTGTTAAACTAATGGCTAACTGAAAAACATAATAAACGTTTCATATCTATTGATATAAAAGCTTTGAAACGTGTAATTTGTGAATGCTACAAAACTTTTCTTCCCAACTTATTTGTTTACCTACCTTACTTAGTTTGAATTTAATTTTTTTAGATAAATTATGTTCTTAAATACAACTATTTCCTTGAATTCAAGAACTAAACCTTTTTGTCTCTACAATTTTTAAGTTTTGTTAACGCCTATATAAGATTCAAATAAGCAGATTGATAACGATAGTAATAAGAAATTCCCGGAAATTAAGTTCGAAAAAGCTACGTCAAAAAAAGTCCGACATTTTTACATTCAGATCTTCTCTCATTTTCTGGATTTTTAAATTTTTGCAGCGTTCTAGGCATTAATAGAAATGAAAACAAGAAAAGTGTGTATTGTTTTTGGAATAAAGCAACGTTTCAAAACAATTTCCTACATTTCGGCGCGAAATGCACCAAAAACCCTCTAAGCTATTTTAGCTCTTAAATATGGCATGTTTAGACAACTGTACGAATCTTGAAATGCTTTCTAAATAATTTTATAGCTAAAGTTGTCATTTTACCAATTATTAAATGTTGTTAGCATCCTTTACAAAACATTAGAGAACATTTTTGAGCTGTGAGTAAAAACTCGTCTAACTGTGTGACCCCCCCCTGATGAAAAGTCTGGATCCGCCCTTGATCTGCTTGTCCTGGACCCTGCAGCCTAAATCATTGTACCGATTGAAATTAAGATTTTCAACCCATTAGCTTCAAATAACAAGCAGTCCCAATAATTTTTTTTTTTGGTTTAAAATCGAAAATTCGATTTTTTTTTCAAAAATTAATCGATAAAAAACTTTTAAAACCTTCTCTAATTTTGTTTTCTTAGTTCGGCTTCTTTCTACAAGAAAAACATATTTTGGTATTGCTCTAGAAGGATACCCCTCATAAATCAGTTATTTTGTTTTCAAGTTTTCTCAAGAACTAATCAACCGATTTCAATTATCTTTTCTTTCAGTGCAAGCTCTTGTCGATAGTCAAAATTTCAATAATGTCATTTTTATTTTTTTGATTTTTAAAATAATAAATTATTTTTTTTTTTACAAAAAGGGGTGAACATTTTTATCGAAATTCAAATTTGAAATGTATATTTATAAGTATAACAAAATTTTATAGACAAAATGTTAAAATTGTAGATACATATAAAAATATATTTAAAAAAACAGCTCTAATGATTTTCGAAAACAAATTAAGTTAATCTGGGTTTTTTGAGAAATAAAATGGCATTCTAAAATTTGAGAAAAACTTAGTTGCAGGTTCATTTTTAAATCTTAAAATACGGAAAGTATTTTAAAACAGACTTTTTTAAAGAAATTGAAAATTTCTTTTAAAATTGATTTTCGGTTGAATAAAACTTTTAAGATTTTAAAAAATTAAAGAAATCTACTTTTTGAAGTGAATTTGCTTTAGATGTTTTAGATCTAGAATATAAATGTTCCAAAAACAGCAAAAGTCAGACTTTTGTTAAACTACAATCCACGTTTCATATTTATTAACATAAAAGCTTTGAATTTCTTGATAACTGAAGTAAAAAGAGATTTTGAAAGTTGTAATTTGTGACTGACACACAAAAGTTTCTGCGAAGCTTATTTGTTTACCTTAATTTTTTTTTAATTCAGAGAAATTGCGTAGTTGAATGCACCTATATCCTTAAATTCAAGAACAAAACATTTTTCTCTCTACAATTTGTAAGATTTATTGACTCCTTCAATATTAAAATATTTTCTAGCATCAGCTCCAATCTACGAGTAAGTAGACTGATAGCGAATATTGAGTCCTAAAAAACTACGTCAAAAAATCAAGACAATTCTTGATGTTAGATTCTTTCTCATTTTCTGGGTTTTGAAATTTGTGTAGCGTTATTTGCATTAATGGAAATGGCAACTAAGAAGAATATATACTTTTTGGAAAAAAAGTTGAGTTCCAAAACCATTGTATGACTTTTCTGCGTGAAAGCCACAAAAACCCTCTAAACTATTGGATTTTGTTCTTAATTAGTGCATATTTAAAAAAACTGTTGGAATCTGGGAATGCACTCATAGGTAGGGAGTCGACCAAATTAAATAGTTCGACTTTACCTTGCTGGACAACAATGTTCTTAAATAATTTAATAACTAAAGGTTGTCACTTTAGCCCATAAAATGTGTACATTTGAGGTTAAGCTACACATTATGTTATTTAAATTTTGTTAGCCTCCTTTACAGAACATTGAAGTACATTTTTAACCGGTGAGTATAAACTTAACTATAATGTAAGCGTGTGACCCCCCCACCTGATTAAAAGTCTGGATCCACCCTTGCATGTACTGACCCATGGGTATATCACATACAGCACCAATTTTTGCAATGCTCTAAAAGGCTTTAAAATACGCTCCTACAATATCTCCCGTGCCCGCTTCCCAAAATTCGACCCGATAGCCGCATTTCAAAACTTCAATTGTATTGTTGTAAGATCATCTTGCAGCTTTTGTATTTGCTGAATTTGAAAAATTCCTCCTGCACTGACCAAGTGGAAAGATTTCATTCTGAGCCCATAAAATTCAGCAGTTCGAAGTCACACTTCCTCAATTATTTGCTGATGAATCTCTGTCTTCATTCGTTGTGGACGATGAAGTTGATCATTTTTAGCCAAAAATTGGTCTTTGCTTGAGTCTGAACATTGGCCAAACACAGCTGTTGCTGTGAATTCTTTTGATGAAGAGTAAGTTTCCTGTGGTGTTGTATCGATGTTAAAGTGGAGCTTAGAATTTGTGTCGGGATGAGCTAGAATTTTTGTTGTAGAAGCACCCAGCTAGCCCCGATACAAATTATAAGCTCCGCTTTAATTAAAAACAAATATGATGACATTGAATATTAGATCTTCAGCCTCAACCAAAGTTGTTAAAATATCCTCATATAATTCGTGAAAACCTTCTTGTGGTCTTATTATGTCTTCTTTTGATATGAGTGGTGGTATGTTGTAGACTATTGGTTCACCTAAAAATGCAACGGATTAAACGATTTTAGACTGCCAATTAGGTGCCCCTACCCCTTGAATCACATTCTGCCGTGCATACTAACGCAATGTAGCCTTTACTTTTTTATGTCACCCGATAAGTGCATTAGTCTGCTTCTGCATTTTCATCTGATGCACAATTATATTAAATAACCAAAATAACTTAAAATATTATTTTTGCCATTAGAACGTA
>NC_079147.1:177527477-177577963 GCF_945859685.1 Eupeodes corollae | reverse complement strand
AACCGCATTAAAGTTCGAGAGAACGCTGTCCCACTCTTATTTTTTTAACTCATTGGTTGTTTTATTTTTTTCCAAAATTCCTTGGAACCCAAACATTACCTCAAGGTTATAAAGTAAATTTGTAATATTTTGGATCCAATTTCCCAAACGTTGTTTTTTGAGATTTCCCCTCAACTATTCAACAATTTTCCGTATTTTGATTTTTCAGTTTTACCATTTTAACTAAAAGCAATTTATTTTTAAATTGAAAGTGTACCTCGAAAGCGTGAATTTATTTCGTAGGACTTAGTTTGAAAAAACTGTCTTTGAAACGCAGAGTTGAATCTGACTCGAGTTTTATGCAAATTATTGGAAATGAAGAACTTTTCGGTTAGTGAATGTTGAAAAAACTAATTCTTTTAAAAATAGTCTTTTTTTTGTTTTTTTTTCCTAAACTTTTTCATATTTTCTCATTTATATGACTAACACAAAAAAGACGCTATTTGACGTCAGGATATCTTTTAGAAATTCTTAATTCATTTTTCTCCAAAAAATATTCATCCGAGAGAAAAATACTACAGTTTTTAAACTCAATTGATTGAATTCCGATTTGTCAATTTTTGGACCCGTTTCACATTTCTTTCTAATGTCGTTTTTGGCATCGATTTTAATTGCAATTTAAAAAGTAGGTACCTATACGAGCAAAGGACATTCATTATTGTCAATAGCCATTAGAAGACATCACCATCAGTCTGAGAAATTCACCCTCACCATGAATATGCATGCAAACCTTACACTCCTCTATATGCACAAAACAGTATTGCCATCAAACTGTCGGAAAAGAAATCACAAAAGAGAAGGTACTAAAAAGAACTAAAACAGGACATATCAAAGGACAAGTTAAGGAAAAAAATAAAACGAAAAGGCTTAAAAACTTGGCAAAGTACCGAGAGACACAAATTGCAACGGAAACGATTAGAAACAAAATGAAAGAGAATTCAAACACACACACACAACCACCAACACATCCAAAATCGGACTTGAAGTAGTGTTAAATAGAAGAAAAACAGAGAATAGATCCTTAGGCCATATTGAGAATACAACAAAAAATAATAAAATTGAAAAGAAAGCTATGTAGGTGATGGTAGGTGGTAGATATATAAGAAGAGCATTAAAACAGAAAGGGGTTAAGTGATGTTCTAAAGGATTCACAAGAAATGTCAAAATATAGAAGAAAAAGAAAAAAAGAAAGAAACATTTTAAATGTTGACCAACTTCCTGAGGGCATCTGACTGGAACTGTCACAGGTTAGCCATATGCTTTCAACGATTAATTCAAAATAAACAACCATATGCCTGGACTTATAGCGAGTAAGGACAAAAAATGAAATTATACATAACGACGATCCTTTGGGGACATTAAAAATAAATGCATGGAAAACTCAAAAAGATCGAACAAAAAATCATTAAAAAAAGAAGAAAGTAGGTAGTAGTGGTGGTTTTCCAGCAATTATTCCTTTATTGCATCCTGAAGCGATACTGCACATATTAAAATGAATCATCCCTGCTTCCTCCGCCCACCACCAAAGACCTGGACCAAGACCATCAGGACTATCCTCAGAGATAATATTATGTTGTGTATAGTAGAACGGATGTTGTAAAAGTATAGTGAATCGAAGACATTATATAGAGATATACAAGCCCGTATGGTGCCCTGATGCCGGGAAAGAAATAAAACTAAACTTAGCAATAACACAACATTAAAGCATCATCACAACATATCACACAGAGAAAAGCACCAAGCACCATAGCACCGGCAGTAGCAAAGGAAGCAGCATCAGGAGTTGAGGACCATTTGTATATGTACTATGGTACAGATATCTGGGACTATTTTGAATTGCAAATACAGTTCGGACGAAACCGCAAATACGATACAAACACGCACACAATGGCATGTCCATTAGATATTTTTGATCATACATACAATAGATACACACACAGACGGACAACAAGACAAATATACAGGAAGATATCAGGACATATCTAAGTCGTCCTGCATGGAGTGTAGTGTGTGATGGAAGACGTACAATTTTCCCATCAGACTTGCTGCATCCTTTTTCTATTTTTCTGTTTTTCGGTCTTGCGTTTTTCTTTTTTTTTTTATTGAACATTTGTTGCTGTATAGTATTTCCTTGCGTGGTATGTGAACACATACACTCACACGCATTCTCATGTTATTTTTTGCCAATTTCGAAGGAAGCTTGCCAAAGCAAAAATGTCTGAAGAGAACTATTTAAAGTACATTTTTTTCAAAATTTGTATTTTATTTGTTGTTTTTGTTGTTGTTGTCCTGAAGATTCATTCTTCTTTGCTCATCTTATCGACCATAGAGTGGATGGTAATTTGGCCAGAAAAACGATTCCCAATTTGTTTACCTTTCAATATATGTAGGAATACTTATATGTACGTTTGGTATGAAGGTATGTGCGGTTTTGAAAATGAGAAGGAGTCTGCATTTGAATTGGGTTCAATCAGAGACACTCTATCTATAGTATGACCATCTCCATCATCATCAGTTGTTGGTGTGGTACTGGGTTAAAAATTATTTTGTTTTCTCTGTTTTACCATTTCACCATTATTAAATAACTTTAAATGCAAAGACCACTTAGAGAAATGAAAAATTGATTGTGTCGGACGGTTAGCTTAGACAAGCTAGACAGACACAAATAAAACACTT
This sequence comes from Eupeodes corollae, assembly GCF_945859685.1. Lineage (NCBI taxonomy): Eukaryota > Metazoa > Arthropoda > Insecta > Diptera > Syrphidae > Eupeodes > Eupeodes corollae. The sequence continues at coordinate 177,575,248 of NC_079147.1, read as the reverse complement.
TAGACAAAGTTATCTGCAGTCATGACTGATGATATGTGAAGAGAAGCTGATGTACTCCTTTTTTGGATATTGGACTTTTAGTTTAGAACTTTAAAATGTAGGAAAATGGATTCTAGGTGTTGCGGTTATTAACCATGGCTGTTCTCATACTAAAAGTCCAACGTACAAAAACAATCCTTCCACATAATATACATTCTGGAAATAAAAATTAAGATTTTTGATTTGTATAAATCCAGTTATTAGGCTGACTCCTGAAAGTTATTCTTTTATTTCAACAATATTACTCTTTAATGAAAAAGTTAGCAGTCATATCTTCAAGCGTTTCAAGACGTTTTCTATCTATTAACATAAATAAAACAAAAATTGATCGAATACTAAAGGACTCTTCTAACTTCAGAACCAATTAATATAGAAATTAAAACACTTTATAAACTGGTAACATAGAGAAACCAGAAACTAAGATACAGCAATTCAAAAATCGCAAAAATCGTAATCTGAATTATCTTAAAAATTTCACACAAAAGTATTGAATCTCTGATTTAGAGGGCGTGGCACCCTAAAAATTTCTTAAACAAAGGCACAAAAAAGGTGAGTTGTAATAAAAAGTGCAACATGCAATTCAAATGATTTTTAGAAAGTCAAAGCGACATTTTTACTTTTGTTAGGGAAACTAATCTTGCTGAGTTGGAAAGAAGAAGGATGCACAATTTTGTCAGCACTATAACCAAAAACCCGTGTACCCGTGGCATAATGGTAAGTGCGTTGGACTTTATGCGAGAGGTCTTGGGTTTGACCCCTGCCTGTTCCTCCTAAAGTTTTTATTCACGGGTACTGCCTCTTGCGAGGAATTGACAAATTCTCCAATAGTAATTCTTGTCATGAAAAAGTGCTTCCGGATTCGGCATATAAACTGTAGGTCCCTTCCATCCCTGCAATTACTCGCACACAGGAATGGTTGAGAGTTGTAAGACACTAGGCCCTGGTTCTTCACGGACTCTTGCGTCACCTAATTTATTTATTTATTTTTATAACCAAAAACCATATAGGTCTGGTCTGCCAAATAGCTTAAGCTTCAGCATTTTTTCGTTTACGGTTAAATTCCACTGCATGCGATTATGATTATACAGATAAGTCTTATTTTTAATTAAATGGTGACGTAAAAAAACAAAGCTTTCGTGTGAGGGTAATAAAACCCCTACGTTATGCAAGAGAAGTCTTTTCATTTACCGAAAGTTATAGAAAGTTGGGATGAAAGTGGCGGCAAAAAAAAAAAAAAAACGTAAAAATCCCAAACCAATTTTATTAAAATTTCATTGTTGTATTACGAAACATATTGGGTGTTAAAACTTCTTCGAGTTTTTTGGAATTTAAAATAAAAAGAAAAGAAAAAAATGTCATCTCACTTAAAAATTGATCTATCGCCCAAAAACGTTTTCAGAGAGAAATGACACAAGTCCCAAAATAAATTTTGTTTCGCCCAAATCAATTTTAAAATAAATTACTATTATACTATTTGAGATATCGTATAAAAGATTTCATTTTTTTCAACATTTGAGCCAAAATGTTTGTTTATTGTTTTGAATTTTATTGCATAAACAAAAACAATGTCAGATTGGCTGAAAATTCGGAACGTCAAGAAAGAGTAACAAATATGTTTGGCTTAATTTTGTTTGGTTACAGAACACACAGCATTATTTCGTAAAAATAGTGAAATTATGTAACCCCCTTGCTTTGGCTTACTACAGGTTTTGGAGCACATTGGCAGCATACCCCCCCCCCCATATTTATCTCACTGTTTACACGATTCTCAAAGCCCAGCCAGCCAAAATATTTTAAGCGTAACGACATTTTTAATTAATTACTAATAAAAAATGATTTCATCTCCAAAACAATTTTTGCAGCGAAAATAACTGTTTTAATATCTGGCAAAATTTTGAGAAAAATCAAAATTATAAAAATAAAAAAACCGTATAAGTTGGTAAAAATATATTTTCAAAAATTTAAGATTATGCCTTCCGGCTAATTTTAACTTACAAGAAATATTGTTTCAACATTCGGAAAAATTTTGAGAAAAATCTTACAAAAAATAAAAACCTAAACAAAAATTTAAAAAAAGTTATTAAGATTGTTTTTAGACATTGAAATATTTATCTTATAAGAAATATTGATTTCGATAAAATTTTGAGAAAGTTCGAATTGACAGGTTTTTTTTACAAAAAATAAAAACATAAAACAAAAATCAATTTGATAAAAATTTATTCAAACTTATTTTATATCACAGAAAATATTGTTTTCAGTAGTTTTTTTTTTATAAAAACAGTACGCAAATTTGGTAAAAATTGATGTTCGGTCCGCGATACCTCTTAAATTAATTTCATTGATCAAATTTGTATTTGTTTATACAACAAATAAAAATAATAAGAAATTCTACTAAAATTGGTAAAAATCTGTTTTCCACTAAAAATCAAAAGATTTAACAAAACTAGATTTTGAAACTTAATTCTTTCATCAGGTATATTAAAAATATTATTAATAATTTTTAAATTGTTAAGAATAATTTTTTAACCCAACACGAAAACCTCCAAACTTTTAAGCAAGACCAATAAACAGACGGGATGGGAAGTTATCAGTTTGGGTCGCATCCCAGCCTCTCTTTTAAAACTTATTTCAGCGTTACGACGTTCGTTTAAGTTTTCTGGCTTTTTTTTAACTTTGTATGGTTTGTAAACAATTTTTGTGTTTAGTAACATTTTAGGAATTAAACTTTATGGTTTTCAGCGAAAAACCTTAGCTCCCGTTTATGTGGAATATTTCTGGTGCATTCAAATATCTGCCCTTTATTATTTCCACATCACCTTTTTAGAACCTATACCTTTATAAACATATATTAACTCATATGATCTTATAAACAGCAAAATCACGCTACTTTTTTTACATTTCGGATGGATTTTGGAAGCGGCATTTCGTCGACAACGACAACACTCGTTTTGATTAAACAGTTTTATAAGGGGAAGTACTTACTTACTTACTTACTTAAGGTGGCACTACAGTCCGGGGTGGACCTGGGCCTCAACCAGCATGCGTCTCCAGCCAGCTCGGTCCCTAGCTAGCTGTCTCCAGTTTCGCACGCCAAGTTGGTTGAGGTCCTCTCCCACCTGGGTGCGCCACCTGAGTCGCGGTCTTCCTCTACTGCGCCGTCCCTCGGGATTGGATTCGAAGACCTTCCTGGCTGGAGCGTTGATGTCCATCCGCTCTACATGACCTAGCCATTTAAGCCGTTGGACTTCAATTCTGCTAACTAGGTCAGTGTCGCTGTACAGCCCGTACAGTTCGTCGTAATATCTTCTCCTCCATTCTCCATCTATGCTTACGGGACCAAAAATCACCCAAAGAATTTTTCTCTCGAAGCATCCTAAGACGCTCTCATCTTTCTTTGACAGGGTCCAGGCCTCAGCGCCATAAATGAGAACCGGGATGATGAGTGTCTTATAGATGGTGATTATAGATGCTCGAGAGAGAACTTTACTTCTCAGTTGCCTTGTAAGTCCAAAGAAGCAGCGATTTGCAAGAGTTATTCTTCGTTTGATTTCAGCGCTGGTGTCGTTGTCTGTGTTAATAGCGGTGCCTAGATAGACAAAAGTCCTAAAGTTGACGAATGGCTTCAGACGTTCACATAATACGGCAGTGAGGATTTTATACGCACTGTTAAGGAGACTGATGCCTCTGTAGTTGGCGCAGTTTAGAGGGTCTCCTTTCTTATGTATCGGGCACACTATGCTGAAATTCCACTCATCGGGCATGCTTACTTCCGACCATATTTTGCAGATGAGTTGGTGCATGCTCCGTACCAAGTCATCGCCTGCTGCTTTGAATAGTTCGGCAGCGATGCCGTCAGCTCTAGCAGCTTTGCTTGACTTAAGTTTCGATATAGCTATCTTCACTTCGTCAAGGTCGGGTAGGCGGAATTGTTGATCTGCGTCGCCGAGGTTGAGTGGTTCTATCTCCCTTACAGCGAAATTCGGTTCGTCATCGCCGTTATATAATTTGGAGAAGTGGTCTTTCCATATTCTCAGCATCAACTGCGGCTTTACTACGATGTTTCCCTGATCGTCTTTACAGGCTTCGGTTCGTGGCTGGTACCCTTGGGAGGTTTTTTTTACCTTTTGATAAAATGTACGAACCTTATTTCTGTTGTGACATCCCTCTATCTCCCCGATCGCGCGCTTCTCATGCTCTCTTTTTTTCCATCTTAGAAGCAGATGTTCCTCTCTCCTCTTCTGCTCGTAGAGCTCGCGAGCAGCTCTAGTCCTTTTGTGCAGCACCGTTTTGTATGCCTCTTGTTTCGCTGCGTGCGCTTGCCGTCATTCGTCGTCAAACCAGGGGTTTCGCTATGGAGGCCGTGTGAACCTAGCACTTCAGAGGCGGCATCTCGGATGGCTGCAAGGCAATGTTGCCACTGGTTTTCAATGCTTAATGCAGGCAGCATAGGATTCCTTAAGAGGTTACTAGAGACTCGATCGGAAAAGGACATGGCAGTCTCTTGCGATTGTAGCCGTCTAACGTCGAATCTTCTCACAGTACTTCCTTGTTTTGGCTTGGATCGGGATATCCGTAGCCGTACCTTGGCTACAACGAGGTAGTGGTCCGAGTCAATGTTGGCCTCTCGGAATGTTCGGATATCCTGGATACTGGAGAAGTATCGTGCGTCGATTGCATTGTGGTCAATCTGGTTGACGGTTAATTGATCAGGAGATATCCATGTCCCCTTGTTCATATCAAGATGCGTGAACTGCGAGCTAGCTACCAGAAAGTCTCGCATCGAAATCGACCAGCCTGAATCCGTTGTCGGAGGTGGTGTCGTGCAGGCTCTATCTCCCGATTATGCCACCAAAGATGTCTTCTCTTCCTAGCTTGGCATTAAAATCTCTTAAGACAATTTTAATGTCATAGCCAGGGCACTGCTCATATGTCTTGTCCAAGAGCTCGAAGAATATGTCTTTGGTGTCTTCATCTTTCTCCTTTATTGGGGCATGCGCGCGCCGCGCATATTAGGCTTATGTTGGCGAATTTAGCCTTGATGCGGATTGTCGTGATGCAATCTCTCACACTGTTGAAACTCAAGACTTTTTGCCTGAGCCTATTTCTAACAACAAATCCACACCCAAGTAGACGCTGTCTTTGTTGTCGGCAGCAGTCGCCGTAGTAGATATCGCAGTCTTTTACTCGTAGTTTGCGTTTGCCCGGTCCATCCCATTGCACTTCTTGGATGGCTGTAATATCTGCCTTGCAGCAGTTTAGGGCTGCAAGGCCAATTGTTCGGCTGCACGTGGTCTGTTAAGGGACCTAACATTCCACGTACATATCCGAAGTTCATTGTCCCTATTTCGTTTGCGTGGGTTGTCAACAGTGAATCCGTCCCTATCCGAGGCTTGTTGGTGCTTCGAAACTAAAGGTATTTTTTATGTGGCCAGGAAGTCACCCCGACGGCACAACCCCCAACCTGGAGGGCCAGATCCTTAGTATAACTCTAAGGAAGGGGAGCCGGATAAACCGCTCCTTACAGGACTGGGCTCCGAATATGTCGAAGAAGCCCTATAAGGTGTTCTCTAAGTAGTTCCACCTCACTGGAACTGTAGACGCCACCTTTGATTCCATCTCGAGAATTCGTCCGCTGCCGCCTGGATAAGGAGAGGTGCCGTAGTGGAAACACCTCTTCCCCCCTCTCTTGTTTGCTGCCCCCAACAACTTTCCACTGGGGTTGAAACCCAATCTCCAGTTTAGGTACTAGGCACCCGATGTTCACAGCGGGGAGGTGAGAGTAGGAGTTGATAGACAGAGGTGGGTTTTGAGAAAAAGCTGTGGACGCTTGTGTCCTCTTGAATGCACATGTCTACCATTTGAAAGTCGGGAAGCATTTTTTATAAAATTAAAATTTTCTAGTGATATAAGTATTTTCAAGTATTTCATCACATGTACGTACCATGTATCGGGTACTGAAATACTTGAGCTTAAGGATTTAAAAACTTGAAAAGCATTTTTCTCGGAGGAAATACAAAATGATTTTGTTCATGTTTATTTTGACGTTGATTTTAAACATATAAACTAATTTTGGAATCATCACTTAACCAGATTTAAATCCTAAGCTTTTGATCATAAAAAATCTGTATCTCATAGTTTGTTGGCCTAAAAAAAACATATCTCCTATGTCCTTTGTATCCTTAATAAAAATGAAAAAAAAAATTTGTTTGACTTTTGTCGTTCGAAAATCTATTAAGATTCCGACATTTCTATTTTTGCACTGCACAATGTAAACAACCAAATATATAAATAACCTACATTTAACCCGCCCCCACCTCTGTGAAATGTTTGTGTGTTTATCCATTTGGAAAACAAAACAAACGAAACAAAAAAAGAATAAACCTCATTGATTCGGAAATTCTATCAGATCAACGCATCAGTGATTGAACTTTACTTAATTTACTTACACATTAACATCAAAGTTTATCGACAAGCCCTATAAAAATTAATTTATTACCATTTTCAATTTCTTTTCTATTTTGTATTAATTTTTTTTCTAATCTTTCTCTAATTTGTTTGTAGTAGGTACTCGTACCGATGTAGAAATTGTATCCTTTTTCTCTTTTTCTGTTCTGTTCATTTTCCTGTTTACATTCAATTGAAAAATTCTACAATACCACTTCCCATTTCCTTGTCCGCTTTTTTTCCTTTTTATTTCGTCCTTTTGTCTGATTTGAATTCCTTTGCCTAGGAATATAGTGAATAAAATAAATGTCGTCGCTGTCGTCCTGGGTGATTTTTTTGTTGTATAACATACCTCGACCTATACATACAAAGATACAAAACTACTTACTTCAAAGGTGACAGGAAGCAGGGGGACTTTCGTTTTTCCATTTGAATATTAGTTCTTTTTTTCATTCTATTTCTATTTTGTTGGATTATTATTATTCATCCATTTTCTAACAATTGATTTTATTTTTGTTTATGTATATTTCCAGGAGAACAATAGATTCAACTTGAAATCCCGTTAAAGCATTTCACAATCCCTTAATCTACCTAGCTTTGCAATTAAAACTTTCATTAAACTAATTATGTACACAAAAAATATACGAAGGGAGTAAAAACAACGAACGAAGAAAAAAAGAACGAAAATAAAAAAAATTAAATTAAAAACTAAAAAATAGTAAATATGGAATAACAAAACGACTCAAAAGTGCAGCGGTCTATTAAAAGTTTATTTGACAGCATCAGGAGGACGACGTAAAGTATCTAGATAAAACTTACTTTAGTTTCTGCTTCTTTATGCGAACGCTATAGAAGCGCTACAGGACTATACCAACTGATGTTCTGTTACTAGATAATGCTTACCTGCCACACAGTGTCATCATTTCTAGGAAGCTTTATGGTTAAATTGAATTGCGTTCATGTGCCCTCTAGTCTTTGATGCAACATACACTTCCTTTTCCATAATATATACTCATCGTTGTACTTTCTAGGTACCTATACTTCTCCAAACTATAGACAACACTGTTTCTCACTCATCCTTTTGGAGCGAGTTTTTTCCATTTTGTTTTGTTTTTGGAGCGAATTGCAACATCTGCCGCGTTATCATTGCTATCAACAGAGTGCGCAGAAAAGCTTGAAACAGACACATTCCATCTTTTGCACATCACACAGAGGAAGGAGTCTTTATAGGAAGCGACTATACACATAGCTGCAGTCTATACAGGATACCGTATGCACATAAAGGTGTGAAGTTGTGGTGCACTTACTTATATGTATATATCTTGGCACCTATCTATAAAAGCGGATGGTATATACCTTCTCCACCCCATTTTTACCTAGCGAAGCCGTTAAAAAGGACACATTTCATCCTTTACCGCAAAAACTGGCAACAGCAGTTGCATCAGCGACAGTCCTCGTAGTAAATTGCTTTCACACTTGAGTGAAGTGGCTCAAAAGGACACTTCTTTAAACACTTCAAATGGAGAAACACACTGAAAGCAGAGGCAGTGGGTGGCAGTCGCAATAGTATCAGTGCTAGTAGTTATAGTAAAAAAAGGACGAACCTGGAAAGGAGAGGCATGTGAATACGTAACAAAAAAAAGACAAACAATTTTCGTATACCTTCCTGTGCTTATTGGATTCTTTTTATTACATTTTTTCCAAAAAAAAAAAACAAAATAAAGAAGGAATATACATTACAAAAAAAAACGGTTTCCATACAATTTTCGAATGAAACCTTAGGACCTGTAATCAATTTTACGGTACATTGCATATAATTTAACGAAATAAATATAAACATCAGTGTAACTACGAAATTTCTCTTGATTTTTTCGCTTTTTTGTTGTTGTACTTTTCCTTTTTGTATAAATAAAAATAAACAAATTGGAAAATAAAAGGACGACGAAATAACAACAATAAGATGCCAATTAAAATGGAAATACAATTGAGAGGATTGGAAGCAATCGTGATATGGATGATTACGTTGTTCATTTTTGTACCCGGTGAGTTAAGTTATACAATCTACTTATTTATTTTATTTGTTAATTTAATTAAATTTAATATAATATAATTATAAACAAAAATTACATTTTTTAACTCAAATGTATTGTTCGATTTGAAGGATCCTTCATTGGGGCTTTGAACAATATTTTTTTTTAGAATTATTCGTACTTGAAATTATTACAATAAAATTGTTATTAATTATTATTAATACGAAAATACACTAAACACACACTGAGAAGTAATGTGGAAAAGAAGAAATCGATTCAATATGTTTTTACTTTCTAAATACAGATAAGGCGTTGGAAGGAAAATCGGTACAAATTAATTAAAAATTATTTCGATGATATGAATTGTCAATTTTCCATTCATTTTCCATTTTTATTGATAAAAGTTGCATTTTTGAAAAAAGTTGTAGTTTTCGAAATAAATAAATACGTTATCAGATACCGCAGAAAAAAAGCTTGAAGAAGTCATCAGAAGCTTAGTTAGAAAACCAATACACTGCTTAGGTTATAAAATGTTTTCCTTGTGGTTTCACATTAAAAGATTTTAGAAGAGAAATCACTTTCGATATACAGTCCCAAAATCTATCAAATGCTTTTGGAATATTAATCAAAACATTTGTTCTACTTTTCGATGAAATCACCAGTGGCACTTTTACAGCGAAAACCATACTGCCGCCAATCGATACCTAGAAATGAAAGGATGATTTAAGTTTTTTGGGTACAGACTGGACAAATGCTGTTTGCTATCTACTCAGAAGGAGCCTTAAGATAAGGATTGATATAAACTTACGCATAGGATTTGTGTATTTTGAGATTTTTTAGGATTCTAGCTACAGTACGTGTGCGAAAGAAGAGTGGGCACTTCTATAAAATAAATACATTATTATGTAACATTTCTTTACAAAGGTAGCAATTCCAAATCTCATATTCTAGCTTTAAATGTTCATATTGTAAAATTTTTGCAGCTTCATCGACTATTTCACTTAAATTTAAAAATTAAGTGTAAATGTATTTATAAGAATAAATTAAACGGAAATTCATGCTTTGATTCGAGCTGTAAAGAAATTATTAGGGTCAGAGATGTTAGTTTCCGTTTACTAAGTGCAATATTTTTCAAATTAGAGAGAAAGTCGTTGCGTGTTGATGTAATCATTTTCCATAAGTATGAAAAGTCACTAAGTGAATATATTTGTCATAAATACTATAAAGTTGGTTGAGTTTATATTCTCCGTTTTTCACTCTCCTGAAAAATTTTGATTTTGTTACTTAATGACTTTTACCTCCTAGTAAACGATATATAGGTTGGAAGAACTGTAACAATCATGTTCAAATTTTTGCATGACCAGAAATTAAGGCAGAAAATACAACCCAAGGGTAGTAACAATGTTTGATCATTTTTAAACACTTACGAGTACGTAACATAACGTCATCCACGGCTACAACCCTTGTTTATAATGGCACTCCCTAGTAGCCCCCTAATTGTTCTGAAGAGGTATTTTATCATCCTGGCAAAGCTACTGCTTAAGCTTTTTCATATTTCAATTTCTACAATTCTTCTTCGGAGCAAATCTCAATATAGTCCTATTGCATTCACGACCCTTTTTTCCATGACACACTGATTAATTATCAACTTAAGAAATATCTCGAAGAACAAAATCTTCTTAATGACCAGCAGTATGGCTGTCGTAGCAATAGGTACAAATGGTGATTTGATTATTTATCTAACCGAAAACACGAACAAATTATTAAATGCGTTCGGAAAAAGAAAGTTTATTGCACTTGATATTTCAAAAGCATTTGATAACGCTTGGCAACAAGCTCTCTTATCTAAAATGTGTAATTTTGATATTCATGAATCTCTTCGTTGAATTAAAAACTACCTTTCTTACGTTTCAATACAAGTTGTATGAGATGGTATCAAGCCTGAAATCAAAAAATAAACGTTTATGTTCCTCAGGGCTTCGTTATGGCTTGGATTTTTGTTCTTATATTCTTAAACGGGTAGGGTTTTCAATATGGTGCATGACATATTTCACCGTTTCTGATTTGGGTCTAACTTATAAGTCTTCATTCGTACAAAAATAATGAATATAACTGCCCCTAGAGCAATCTTTTGCATAGAAAAAAGATATTTGAAAATGATAGGCTATAGAAATAAAGGATAATTTTTTTGTATTGTAACAGCTACCAATGCATCCAGAAGAAGTAACAATTTTGGTGCGGTTAATGAGCTAGTGGCATCATTGGACCGTACTTCTTCAAAGATGATACGAATCGTAACGCAACTGTGAATGGTGAGCGCAACCGTGATATGTTATCCAACGTTTTTTTCCAAAAATGCAAGAACTTGACTTCTATGACATGTGGTTTCAACGAGACGGTGCCACATGCCACACAATGCTTATCAATGGTCTTATTGCGAGGCGATTTCGTGATCATTTCAATTCACGTTAGGGACCGCCTAGATCATGCGATTTAAAGCCCTTAGACTATTTTTTGTGGAGCTATGTTAAAGCTCATGTCTATCATATAAGTTCGATTCAATTAACGCATTGGAAGACAAGATTGAAGCATTTATACTTGATATACCGGTGAAATGTTGGAAAGAGTATGCTAAAATTGGACATGTGGCTTATGGGACCATGGTTCTCCTCAACTTTGCCGATATTTTGCAGCCACAACTAGGAAAAACAAAACAGCCAGAGGCTGGTTTTTGTTGCATTAAAATTTACGGCAACACTTATATACCTCAAACTCATTTTAAAGCCTAACTCAGCTTGTCAACGAGCCCATCCGAATATCGGACGTTGAAGGTCGAGCAGAAAACACTCTTGACTTGTTTCTTACCTCTGACCTTGATAAGTACACTGTTAGTGTTCTATCTCCTCTAGGCAAATCTGACCATTGTGTTATATCAGCAAATTTCTCGTGTCAAAACTGTTCAGTTAAAGAAAGAGCTCCTAAGAGAACCGTTTGGCAATACGAGAAAGCCAACTGGGACGGCCTCAATAATTACTTCAGGATCTTTAACACTATGATTCCTCGATAGTGACGTTGACGCCAGCGCTGATATGATCACAAGTTTAATTCTCCTCGGAATGAGAACTTTTATACCAAACAGGGTTAAAAGTATCAGACCCAAGGAAAACGCTTGGTTTGATGCGAGCTGTAAAGAGGTTATTAGGGCCAAAGAGGTTAGTTTCCGTTGCTATAAAGCCAACCTTACTGAGGAAAGCCGGAAAAAGTTCAAACAAGCCAGGAAGGCCTGCAACGCCCATATTCGACGGTCCAAATTTTTACATGACCAAAATTTACGGCAAAAAATACTGCAATGTCCCAAAGGCAGTACAAATTTTTGGTCATTTGTAAAAAACATGAGGAATTCTTCCTCTTCTTCGGTTCCTACGCTCGTTGTTAATGACACTCCTTTTGTTAGCTCTTTAGAGAAAGCTAATCTCTTTGCTAGGCAGTTCGCCGCCAATTCTACGCTGCCAGTGAGTGTTATGACTCCGCCTGTACTTGAGCGAGTTAGTGATTCTATGGGACCAATCTTTTTTCGCACTCGTACTGTGGCAAGAGTCCTAAGAGATCTAAACACACATAAATCCGCTGGTCCGGATGGTATCCCCGCTATTGTTCTGAAGAGGTGTTCTTCAACGCTGGCAAGACCACTGCGTAAGCTTTGTCATCTGTCCTACTCCTCAGGTCTCGTTCCGAGCGGATGGAAAACGGCATTTGTCCAGCCTATTCCCAAAAAAGGCGGATCTTCCTCACCCTCTAACTACCGACCGATTGCACTTACGTCCCTTCTTTCCAAGGTCATGGAAACGCTGATTAATCATCAGCTCAAGAAATATCTTGAAGATCGAAAGCTTCTTAATGACCGGCAATACGGCTTTCGTAGCAATAGGTCCACTGGTGATCTCATGGTTCATCTCACCGAACAGTGGAGCAAATCTTTACATCATTTTGAAGAAAGTAAGATTATTGCACTAGATATTTCAAAAGCATTTGATAGGGTTTGGCATCAGGCTCTCTTATCGAAAATGCGTGCATTCGGCTTTCATGAATCCCTGCTTCATTGGATTAGTAATTACCTTTCGAATCGTTCAATACAAGTAGTTTTGGATGGATTCAAGTCTGAAAACCATAAAATAAATGCTGGTGTGCCCCAGGGCTCTGTTTTATCTCCAACACTCTTTCTCATTTTTATTAATGATCTCTGTCTGCAACATCTAATCCAATACATTGTTTCGCTGACGATAGTACTCTTAGCTTTTCATATTCGTTTTCAGACTCACATCCCTCTTCTTCGGATGTGGAACTGCAACGACAAAATATGATAAGCTCATTAAATTCCGATCTAATAGGGATGAAAAAACCGCATGGAATTTAATGCTTCGAAAACCCAATGCTGTCTTGTATCGTTAAAGCGAGATATACCCCCATTGCCATTATCCATGGATGGCACTTGCAACAATGAGACTGAACACCTCGATATTCTCGGTATGTGTGTCACCAACCACCTCTTATGGAATGATCACATACGCGATGTCGCCAAAAATGCCACAAGGTGTTTGGGTTTTCTTAGGCGATGCAAGAAATATTTCACCCCTTCTGATCTGGCAGTTATCTACAAGACTTACATACGTCCAAAGCTTGAGTATAACTCCCATCTCTGGGCTGGTGCTCCTGCAACTTACTTAAGCCTCTTGGATAGTATTGAACGTAGAGCATTTAAATTGATAGGTGATAATATCATCATAAGTTCATTTACTTCGCTTGAACATCGTCGTAAGGTCTCTTGTCTGACCCTTTTTTACCGTTATTTTAACGGCTTATGCTCTAGTGAAATAGCCAGTTGCATTCCTTCCCTTAAACAGTTTAACCGTAATACTCGCGCTTCTAGGAATGCTCATCAGTATACCCTCGAGCCCAACTTCGGTCGTACTGTCAAATACAGAGATTCGTTCTTTAGCCGTACTACGCGAATGTGGAATACCTTACCACACTCTGTCTTTCCTAGCCATTGCAATATTCAGGAATTCAAAACCAATGTGCACCGACATCTCCTTTTAAACCCTCTCTCCTCTTCCTAGTGCTCACACTGTGCATCTGCATAATAAGGGTAGTAATATCCCCTTGAGTGTGTGTTTATTATATAAAAAAAAAAGCTGCCTGTTTTTCCCTTGTATTTAAATTTTTAAAACTGTAAGACCAATGTACACCGGTATGAAATATTTAATCGTTCCTTATTTTAGTTAAGCCAGCTTTAAACATGTTAAGGGTATTAATAATCGTTTTTCTGCCTCTTAACTATGTATATACAAAAAAAAGCTATGTTCGATTTTAATTTTGTTTTTCTTTTTCAAAACCAATAGTTATATCATTATTTATGATTGGGATAGACAAATGTATAGACCTCTATACATTTAGATATAGATAATCTATCAAGTAGTCATTCAAATTTTTCGACTTTACATATGATTACCGATATGGCATGGTTGCTAGAATACACATCAATAGGAAAGGAGTTCGAATCTCAATGCAAGATGTAAGTTAAGTTAAAAGTGTTTTCAAACAAATAAATTCTATTCAAAGAAGGAGAAAAATACATGACAAGAAATTGCTAACATAACAGAGTTATAACATATTTGAGTGTTTTTTTGTTTCTTTATTAACGGGAGCCAGTATAAGGTTTTCTGGCACTGTTCTTGGAAACCTATTTTGCAAACATACAACTTGTGATTGTATATCTTAAGGAAGTTATTTAGCTTTCTATTCCAGCTTAAATGATTTGTGTAAGGCTTTATTGAGTTGTTAAAGAAGTCAAAAATTAACTTGTCGAATTGTAAAATTGAGGGTTGAAAGTCTTAATTGAACTTCTGACTCATTTGAGTTGGTTAAAATTAATTCAACGAATGTCACCCAAGTCGATGTTTATTGTTAAGTTTGTAATAAATGTTTAGCTATTAGAATTGTTTAAACTTAAACACTGTCCTTACGTTAGCATAAAAAAAACGGTTTTCCATTTAATTTCCTGGTGTTTCACTGGAAAAATGATATAAATTTAAATGTTTCAAGGGTTTCAGAGAATGCGATTTCAACTTAATGTTTCAATTTATTTTTCTCAAAATAGAATTGATATTCATCAGTGACTTATGCAAACCTCATTAAAAAACGTATTTTCGTTTGAAAACAAAGTGCCATTCAATCCAATAATTCTATTGAAAACAAGCCTCATGATGTATAGCGTGCTTATCATAAGATAATACCCTTTATAGTTGATGAGTTTGGTAGCAGCAATAGAAATACTATGAAATACCTCAAAAAGCTTACTATACACTTTTCTCTGCATTATAATAATCCTTTTCAAATACCAATTTGTTAAATTTTACCTTACAGCCATTTTCATATCGAAAATCATATTCCTACTGATGCATAGCTTTTAAATCAATAAAAGGTATGCCAATCATTATAATCAATCATTTATCCTTTGATAGAAAATATTGGTACCTCCCTTCCTTAAAAAAAGGAAATAAAATCATCATCATTACACAATTGTATTGATTATCTAGAGGATTCTTGAGAATTGCAATAAACAGAAAACTTGTTCTTGCATTCTGCTTATGAAATCAATTTTATTTCATTTTTTTTGCTCAGTACCTACTTTTACTGAGGCAGGACGAAGAAAAAGAATTAGGATATGAATATTTATTTCATTTATGCCATAGTTGTGTCGTATTGGATCAAAATCTTATAAATCCTATACCTAGATATAGACTCATCATCATACAGTGAAAACAATCATCCTTAAGCCTGGAATTGAATATACCAACATAATCTACTTGTGTGAGTGTGCGTGTGTGAGTTTTATGATGCAACTTCCTACCACTCTTAGTGATTTATAAATGACAAAGGAACAAAGGTATTAATTTCATGCCAATCGTATAGTGCTCTTGATTCAAAATCAATGTTTTTAGTCTTCGATCTCGACCTGAATCCGGATTCAATTTGTTTTTCTTTTATTTTTGTTTTCATTTTTTTTTGTTCATCCAGCTTTTCGAATTCAAATTAAAAGGTAATGTTTCAAAAGAATATCGGCTCATCTTCACATCGCAGGGGAGGGAGAAGTATTGAAGCTTGAACTCTTTCTCTCTCGTTAAATCTTAAAGGCCGTATCGTATCTCCACTCATGATGCATCAAGGATTCGAAACTTTATGCTCGAAAATGCATTTTGTGTTATGGCAAATGGTACGGGAAAACTCGAACACACACACATACATGCATTCAAAAATGAATAAATAGCACCGTAGAACAGAATGTCATTTGAATGTTATGAATGCACCACCACTATTCAGGCCCACCATTAGCCCACCCTATCGGCCCACGCTCTTCGTTCTTATAGATAGATCGCACACGTCACCCATCATCGATATTCATTTTGGTTTAGTTGTGATATTATGCTGCTCTAGCAGCAGTTTTCCCTCTCTCTCTAGATATTCCGAAGTCCTGCTCCTTATTCTGCCAATTTTGTTTTCGTTTTCATTTTCATTTTCGTTTTGACTTGGATGTTGGATTCAATTCAAAATCATGATTAATGATGATTTGCTGTTATTGGGAATATCAACTACACATTAAGCCCCGCTGTGCACTGCTGATTTCCTTTTGCTCTCTTCTAAAAAATTTCCCATCGGCCTGCCTCGCACCTCTCTCTTCGCTCTATATAGGATTTTTCACTGGCAGGTCCTTATGGGAGATTTCTTTTGATGGCAAAATAGAAATTTCCTCTCATCCTGATCCTCTGGATATACTCGAGCTGGCGTGCGCTCCTCTTATGTTGAAGGTTTTCTTTTATGATTTTTTTTCTAGAAATTCTTCCTTTTTTTTCTTCTCTTTTATTTCATTCAATTCTTTGCATTCAACGGTGAATTTGATTGATGTCCACATTTAGATCACACAACCATGTATGTATATGTCGGGATATATATGGATGTACATATGTTTGTTTGTATATGAGGAACATCCTTTTTTACTCGCATGTTATAGATTTATAGACATAACTAGAGGAATAGACATACATACATACAACATTTTCGTATAAGGATGAACGAGTATGTTTTGTGCTTTGGGTGGATTTGATTGATTAGCGACATTGGAAATAGCTTTGGCGACAATCAAATTTTTGTTTGGAATTTTGCCCAATTGTCGTTTTCTATTTTGTTGGTATGCATATGTGTGTGCATTGTACAATCCATGTGTGTGTGAATTTGTTTGTATGGCAACATTTAACATTGGTTCATATAACACGTCAAAGCTTATTATGAATTCAGATCCGACATTATAAATGAAGAAGAAGTTGCTTTACTTGTTCTATGTATATCCTATAGATACATAGGTATGTATGTATGTGTTATGCCTTATGTCATGCCTATCGTTTATGTGCGGCTTTTATTTTTAATAGGCAAAATCTCTTCTTTCAAGGAAATCGAGTTCGAGTTGATTATGTCTTCAATAGAGTGAAAGAGAGACAGAGAGGAAATGGAATACATTTATTGAAACAACCCAAAGAAAAATAAGAAAAAAAAATCTTAAAGTGAATGATTATTATTTTGTTTGTTTGTTTTTTCAAGGATCATGTCAATGTCAATTATTTGACAAATAATTGATGATTGAGTATTGAGATTAGTTCCAAAGATTTTTTGCTGTACTTGCGAATATTTTGCACTTAATATGAAAATAATGAACCATTTTGAAGGATGCGGTGTTATTTTTGAATAAACAAATTTAATGAATTTGAAAATTTTGTTCCTTACTCAGAGTGGTGAACTTTGAAGAATGACAAGTTCGAAGTTGATAGATGTCAATATTCGACAGTTTTTCTTTCTATTTTTTGCTATTTTGATTTGAATTTATTTGTAAAACTCCCATGCCCAGGAAAATAATAAGTCAAATATACCGAGACTGAACATTCCGAAGAAAGTACATATATTGCGAAGTGAGGTTAGGTTTTTATTTTTTGTAAAAAAAATTATAGATTCGATTTTTTTCAAAATTTTAATGAACGTTGAAAACAATATTTTTTAAAAGATACAAATATTAAAGCCAATATCTCAAGGCTTTGAAAAGATATTTGAGTACCAAATAATTTTTTACCAACTTTTATCAATTTTGTTGTTTAGGTTTTTATTTTTTGTAAAAAACTGTCAATTCCATTTTTCTCAAAATTGTACTGAATGTTGACAACAATATTTTTGAAAAGATTAATGTAGTCTTAAGCCAATATCTCACATTTTTGAAAAGATATTTGAGTCGAAAGTCATTTTTTACCAACTTTTGTCAACTAAATATTGGGTTTTTCTCAAAATGGTACTGAATGTTGACATCAAAAGTAGTTTAAAGCCAATATCTTAAGGGTTTAAAAATATATTTCTGAGTCGAAATTCGAGTAATTTTTAAGTAAACTTTGAGTAATTTTTGTTTAGGTTTTTTTAATAAAAAAACTGTCAATTCGATTTGAAATTTAATTCAAGTCTATAGCGTTTTTGGTTCATGAGATATTTAGGATTAACCAAAATGTTCACCTTTTTTTAACTGCTATGGTAAAAAAACCAACCAGACAATTTTGTTTAAAGCCCTTTCTTCTAATTGAATGAATAAATGATAATTGTAACTGTGACAAGCGTCACTACATCAACGCATTGGTGTAAGAAGCAGAAGATGGTGCAAACAGGTGCGACAGCAGGAACGTTTACAGAATAACCAAAGTGCTGACCGGTGTACAGCTCAAAGCAACACCTGGTGAAAGATGTATTATAATATGTTCGGTGGATAAGGTGGTCAGAAGGTGGAAAGAACACTTTTCATCAATTTTAAACCGAGTGTTTGCAAACAACATGCAGCATATGCCTTTTGAAGAGCCTAAACAAACTTATCCCCGAATCCGCACCGCACCTCCCAGTAAAGATGAGATCGTTGCCGCAATTGAAACACTTAAGAACAACAAAGCGGTAAGACTTGATGGAATTCCCGCAGAGCTTTTGCAAGCAGCACCAACTTCATCAAGTGAACTGCTTCATCCACTCATAAAAGAAGCCTGGACCACTAAAAGCTTCCCCGATAAGTGGAAGAAGGGAATTATCGTTAAGCTCCCAAAAACATATCTAACAAAGTGCGAAAACTGCAGAGAATTGCATTCTGTCACCAATATTGTTTTTGTTGGTGATGAGCGATGTATTTCGCGCAGCTTTATTAGGTGGCGGAGGGATCTAATTGGCTTCCTATTTAAAGCACTTGGATTACTCGGACCATGTTTGCTAACCCTCTCATAGGATCATGAATCTCCATCAAATGATAACAAGTGTGGAGAAGGAAGCAGAAGTTGTGGGGCTGAAAATTAATTCCGGCAAAACAAAAATGATCAGCCTTTAAACCGGAATACCCTCTCAAATAAATATTTCCTCGCAACCGGTGGAAAAGGCGGAGAGCTTTCAATATTTTGGAAGTATAACCATCGAAGGCGGAAACGAACAAGACGTCATTTGCCGCATCATCAAAGCAAAATTACCGTTAGGTATGCTGTCGAAAATTTGGAAGAGTAACTTTATCAGCTTAAGAACAAAGCTACCAATGTTTCGCACAAATGTCCAATCTGTGCTTCTTTATGGGTACAGCACATGAAAGGAGGCTTCAGTCATTACAAGAAAGCTGTAAACCTTTTAAATGTCTTTGTAACATCCTAAGGGTTTTCTGGTCAAACCGTATATAAAATGAGGTCCTTCATAGAAGGACAGATCAGGAACCAATAGGCTCTATAATACGAAGGCGTAAGTGGCAATGGATTAGACATACGCTTCGAAATGGTAACGACTGTATTGCAGGCCAAGTAATGCAGTGGAATCTGCTCACACAAGAAGGAAGAAGAGCTGGACTACCGAGAAGCACATGACGCAGGACAATCGAGGCAAAATCAGCGTCACTAGGCAAGAGTTGGAGGGAGCTGAAACACATCTCCGGAAACCGTACAAAATGGCGCGTAGGTATTGTCGAGGCCCTATGCCCCTTATGGGGTTCCCAACAGGCTTAATAAGTCTGAGGACCTAAGTAAGTTAGTAAAATCGAACCCTTAAATTTCAAGACGTGGGGCTCGAAATATATGTAATATAACAAAAAAAAGCAGAAGACTATTTTTTTGATATGGTCAATGTGTTTAACATGTTGATGGTACAAAATATAAATTGTTTGCTTTTTAAATAGAATTAATTGCCTTTTTGTAGTTTTTTGACCAAAGTTGACAAAAATTAATATCAGTACCACTAAAAAACTGTCGTGCAACATTTCTATTAAGATAATAAAAGAACTTTAAGAAAATAAGAATTTGTACACGAAAAAGCGAGCACTTGGAGTTTTTGGACCATTTTATTACTTGTTAAAAATTGACATCCTTAGGCTTTAGGCAATAATAAACAACTAAAATAGTCAAATCACGAGTTCTACCGTTGATGCTTTGAGAAATCTTCGAACTAAAATTTTCTTCAAGAAACATAAGTAAAGAAGAAGACCTATCCCATGAGTTAGTGTATGAACTTAGAAGCAACAATTTTACTTTAAAATAAGGATCCATAATTTTTCACCAGTTTCTTGTGAGTAGAGACAAAAAAAGTATTTCAAAATAAGAAACATGTCCTTTAAAGTTACAAATTTAAATTTTCAAAAATTCTCTAAGTTATTTATTTTTAATCTCGTCACCATTAATTTTAAATGAAAAACTTCAAGGGAGCAACAAAATAAGAAAAAAAGCAAAAACAAAATTTAACATTAAATTCCATTATTCACCATTTGTCATGCAATTAATTTGTTCACAATTTTGAAGAGAAAACGTGGTATGGTAGCGAAACTTTAGTGTGCAATCATCAACAAAACCACATGTCACTTTGCTGTCATCACATTCCGCACATTTATTAGACTCCCGATCTCAATGTTGGCTGGTGGTAGGATGGTGCTTGATGATGTTGATGCTGCTGCTGCTGGCGCTGGTGCTGCTGCCTGCAATAACTCCCTACACCCTTCGGTTTCCATATTTTGCGTTACTCTTGTGATGTGCGAATTGACGACTACCAAGACCAACTAACTACGACTATACGACCATACGATGACGACGAGAATGAGAATGAAAATGACGATGACGATGAGACGTTTACTCCTTTTAGAATAACTCTGAATGCTTTAGCTTAAGCCAAGCCAACCATCACGATGAGGAATTTCATTACAATCACAAAAACCAAGTGCTGATTTAATGGAATCAGTCATTTGGAGCAAAAATCCATTCTATTCTTTAGCTTTGCTGTATATGTATGAAAGTTCGTACAGGGTGATTATTGTTAAACTTTCTGATTAAAAAAAACTAGAATAATTGGTTTCCTATAAAATAAGGACTTTTAAATTTATGGTTATAGAAGACTTCCAACCAGTTCCATAAAATTTCAAGTAAGAATGTCAGTATCAATACCGGGACTTGTACAACATAACATTAATATTTGTACCATCAGATACTTATTTTTAGTTGAGCAATACTAAACACATACAAATGTAAGTACTTGCTTAGTACATTCATATTTGTTTCTAGATTTTAATCGGCGTATCGAATTGAAATTTTGATTCCCAAGTTCTTTAAGTAGTTTTCAAGCTTCGAGTACTCTTTAAGTAGGTTCTTGGTTCTTGAAAATCCTCAATATTTTTAAAATACAATTTTTGACAAATACCTTACAGTTCTTAAGTTATAAAACACTTAAGTTTTAATGTAATGGTCACGGTGGAACTCTACGAGGCAATGTTAATTTTTTTAATAAAATTTAGCTTTGAGTTTTTACGAAACAAAATCGAGTTTTGCTGCTTATTTGTTTTTTTTTTTTTAATTTAACTTAACTTTAATGTTCTAACTATTTATTTTCTTAGATCTTAATTTTAAGACACCCTGTTTGCAGGGCAACCCTTTCGTTCTATATTATACCACTATTTCTTCTCAAATATGAGATTGAATTCCTAGAGAAATTCTCAACTCATACATACACAGCGTACGTTCTACGTTTCATATATATGCACACAAGAAAAAAAAAACAATAAAGATGAAGGGACCGAGGTGAAAAGGTGCCGTAAAAAAGAAGGTGATAGAAACAGGAGTCATCTCATACCGAATAAACCATCACCTTTTCTATTTTTGTGAACATGGTTATACCTTTATAGATTTCCGTTAGCTTCTATGCGAGATGCATTTATTTACACTTATCGCACCTGGGAAAGTGTGTGATTTGGTCTGATGAATAGTACCTTCCCACCTAGTTCCCTTTTTATTCCAAACGGTTTTTTATAGGTCCTGGCTATAATTCTTTGGGTTGTGTGTGATGGCATGTTGTCCATACCTTGGAGCTTTTTAACTAATGGATTTTTTCTCATTTCTTTTTCGATTATCTTCCTATATATGCATCAATGCATGTAACCAATTTGAATTATTGAAGTATCTTACAAAAACAAAATGAAAAGGATTCTTCAATTTATATGCATTAGATTAGACATCAAAAAAGAGATCTATTGCATTTAGAATTGAATAATTGTGGTAGTATACGACATTTTTATCGTATCGTCTCAGTTTTATTTGAATTCAAAAGATTTCAATCAGGCTTTAAAGGACCAAAATGAAATGCTTGACTTCATTTAATTGCTAGCAATAGAATCACCAAACATCCTTATTCTTCATGTTAAAAATGCGTGTATTTTATCTTTTGTTAGTTTAACCTCTGTGACTTTGAAAAGCAATCAGCAATGTGCATTTCAAATGCGCAACGAACGTATTTTAATGGTTTCATTGAAGAAACAAGAAACTATTGACATCTTTCCAAGATTTGGGAATTTAAAAATTTCTTATTGCTCTAATGGGACGTATACCAACTGAAGAAATATCGAAACAAATTTTTAGGTAGGTAAGAAGGCTCTATAGGTAGGTATATGAAAAAGGTAGGTAAGGTAGTAAGGTTTTCAGCTGAAAATGTTTTCTTAAAATTACAGTACTTTTGGAATGAAAAAAGTTTTTTGAAAAACCGCTGATATAATTGACTTTATCGTTTTTTTCTTAGTTACGATAAGAAAAACAATTTTTGCAACAATTTCAAAACCTAGGAAGGCTATTGTATATGTTATATTATATTGGCTTCTTGATTGGTTGACGTTTATAGATGGGTTAAGTAAGGGTAGTTCATGGCTTTTAATCAAGTCATTTCAAACCCTTACCATAAAGACTACATACGTGTATCATAAGCTAAAATTTACAAATTTCAAAGGCTAAGGTGATAACTTTAGATACATTTTTTTCTATAATACTTTTGTCCAGCAAATAATAGTCTTACTAGTTAATTTGGACGACCGCTATATACTTGTATGAAAAGAGTTTAAGAGTTAATATACAATAGTTAAGAGAGGTTTTGATAACATTTCAAGCATAAATGTTATAAATTGTATTTAAATCTCTATATTTGAACTTTATCTCATAAAAGATCTTATTAAAGTTTTTTAAAGCATTACTAAAGCTTTTCAAAATTTTAAACTTTGTGAATACCTCTACGATAATTATAAATATTTTAGTTGTTTTTACAGACAAACCGCTTTTTGGTGAATTAAATTACTAACAAATCTGCAGAAGAAATTTTTGCTTTAACAACTAAAATGTGTGAGCTTTCTGGCTCATATGATCCTCCTGGATCCTCCATTGGTCAAATGTTGATAGGTTTGTGCAGAGCGATTTGAATATAACAGGATTTTGATTCATATTGTCCGCAGTCCTCACTTGAAAGTAACACTTTCAGACACAAAATGGAAGTCACTAAAATACAAATTTTATTTAAACGTATAATAAACTAGCGGCTCGGTACGTGCTTCGCTACGTATTAGACATAGTATTAAATCATTAAAATGATTATTAAGTTCATTTATTCAAACACAAAAATATTTTAAATTGATAGCTATTTAAAAGTCCAAATGACCTAAATTATATATTGTTTATATTATATTTATCAGCAAAGAGTAAAAACTAAGAAATTAAAAGCAATTGGGTACTCTTACTATGGGTTAGTCTAAAACAGTTTTTTTTATTTTTCCATTTTGAGCAGGAGTACCGACTCTGGAACAGGCAACATGAAGTTGGCCATGTGAAAAACCAGATTCCTCCAAATTGACACACAAACGTAAAGTGTTTGCCCTTGGGCCTTATTTATGAACATCGCAGATGATAAACGCACAGGATATTGTAATCTTTTGAATCAGTTGGAATCATAGCGATACTCGGTATCAAACACACAAATTTGGCAATAACTTTTTCACTGCCAATATGGTGCCATTACACATTTTTGGTGGATTCTTTTTTCGCAATGATAATCAAAGAACCAATTTTCAGATTCAAGCAATGCGGTGGTATACCAGCAGCCGGTTCCAATGAATTTAAAAATTCAATTGGATAATTCATTGCCTCATCTTGATTCATAACACTGTCAATTGATTTATGTGTCGTGACTACACCTGGCAGTTTCGTTTAAATTTTAAATTTAATGGCATTGATATGAATGTTTTTCGGTCTCAAATGGCGCGTTCCCTCAACCAATCATGATTTCTGTAATTCTGAAGTATATTCTAAAAAACACATTAAATCAACTGAGATTGCGCAATTTTACAAAAATTGTTCTAAAAAGTAATCAATCCGTTGGTTCTGTCGATTGGTATTTTGCCATCACCAATTTCTAACAATTGTTATGAAAACTCATTGGCAGTTGTGTCAGTGTCAATTTTCGTACATATCTCCAAGAAACTGATGACTTCAAACAGGCGTTTATTTCATTATCAGGAGTTGATCGAGGAACGATAGGCAATGTTTGACGTAAGTCCCCTGACAGAAATATCAGAGCACCACCAAAAAGCTTTTGATTACCGCGTAAATCTTGCATTGTTCGATTAAATGCTTCTATTGATTTTGTATTCGCCATTGTGCACTCATCCCATAAAATTATTGACGTTAATCGCAGAACTTTTGCCATAGCAGATTTTCTCAAAATATTGCAAGTTTTAGTTTCAATCCCCTTTACATTCAATGGCAATTTTAATGCAGAGTGTGCGATCCGACCGCCTTCTAATAATGTAGCAGCGATTCCCGAATTTTCTGTACAACGAAAGTTTTCCTAAACACGTTTATATCTGCGATGAAGTACAATATCACGGGATTGAAACTGATCATCAAGAATAACCTCATCAATTTTCGAAGCATTGAATAGTCTTCCATGTTCTCCAAAAGGTGTTCTATAAGCCCTTATTACAATTTTGTGATTATCAGATGACAAAAGATCAAGAGCATTTTTGAACAATTGAACTAATGCTTTATGCTGATGGAAAAACCTTTGTAGCTCACGAATTATTTCTCGTCTTGTATTTGACACAATTGCACAACGTTGATCCAATTCACGATTTTCATCATCAATAAAATAAATTTGCAAAAATTGATGATCAGCGTCGGGGTATGGCAATAACCAGCTTGATAATAAAACTGGCCCTGAATCTGTAACATGTATGCAATTTTAGATAGATGTTGAATCAGAGTTTTTAAGACTTTATGATTAAGATTGATATAAACATGGGACAATACTGTTGAGGTATTTACCTTTAAAGGCGGCATAAAATTATCTCTAATAATTTTAGTAGCACCAAAAGAAGTGATTTGAAATGCCGAATTTTACTGTTGAATATTACTCAAAAACTGCTTTGCCGTTTGAGATGTCCGCATCACAATGTGAGTATATTGCGTCCATCATTCCAATGTATCCGTACATACTATAATCAATCTGACTATTGTAATTAAAAGCAGCACGCAGCATTTCATCTCAAACATCACGACGTATTCGTGATCTCCGAGCAAGACTAAGTAAAGGTACTGAGTTAACAGATCTATTCTGTGCAGTTGCACTTGATTTGCATTACGCGATCGACGACCTATGTTTAGTCGTCTTGCTCGTGATATTTTACCCCCACTCAACAACTCAACAATATTTTGGAAAATATAAACACAACAAAGCAATAACTATCGCTAAAAAAATGTAATGACTTATGATTTACATTAAATTTGTTTAACAGAAAATTCTTTATGTTCTTCGATTGTTTTACCAAAGGTTCAAATCGGCTTTTAAGTATTAGTACAAAATTGTTTGTATGTATATGGGATTATAAAAAAATGTAAATTTTACACTTTATCAAGACTTTTTTTAAAATTTTCTCTACGTACAAACCTTCTCTGGACTTCCACGAAAAATTCAAGACCAAAATTAGCCAAATCGGTAAAGGCATTGTTGAGTTATAACATTACAACGAAAAGTGGCATTGATTTTTATATATAATAAATAAATAATTTAAAACATGATAGAGGTCATTTTCAATAACGCAATGCGATTAAGTTGAAATTGAAGGGAATACGAAAATTAAAAAAAATACTCTCCCATCTGTTAAGTCCTAAGTCAAGGTTATAGATACGGAATTTTCAGATAGATCCCGTTTGCACTATAGTGATCTCAAATTTATCAACCACAATGATAAACTTCTCACCGGAGCGTGCCGAGCGTTCCTATTTATTAAGCAGGTTTTTATAAAATGAAATGTTTTTTTTTGCACTTTTTGTTGAACGCTATGTTCTTCGATACTAATTTTGCATAATCAATTACAATATAGTAAAAGTTGCTTTTAAATTTCGTTTTGGAAGACACTTGTAGGAGCTAGATTAGAGGGAAAAATATTTAACTAATCGTATCAGACTAGGAAGTCAACCCTTTTCTCAACCTTATGTTCGAAAGTCACTGAGAAAAACCGACACCTTGAACCATTACTATCCTAAGTCCAAGACAGCCACAAAAAACATGATACTCATCCTTTGCAACTAATCAGAATTTTTATGATTCTCTTAGCGTTATTTTTGTCTCAGAACTTTTATCTCTTTCCTCTGTCCTTAAAGGACTATCTGCTCAAGGACCCTCACATTTCCTAACTTACTCAATAATACTGATATAGAGCTTGAACAAAAATAAATAAACGTACTAACAAATGGTTTTCCCATGAATCACGTTTCTATACTGTACTTCTTTTTTCCATTTATTTCCAGCTTCTTTATGGAAGCCGCAATAAATCCTTTGTACCACCAACTAGTGTCCAATATTTTATATTTATATATTTTTGTTCTCCTTATTTTTGCAAACCAATTTAAAAAATTCGTGACTTTATTTTTGCACAATACAAAAAACGAAATTACCCACCGTCTCGTCGTCGCGAGGGTCCTTTCACTTTAATCTCATCAAAATATGATACAATAATAAACGCACGTACAACGCGTTTCGACAATTACGATTTCATAAATATCATACCTCCTGCGAGGACCTTCTTCAAAAGTCTTTCTCTAGCCATCTCTATACCTACCAGCTACTGCTACCTCCTTTTGATCCAAGACCGTCATGATTTAAAACTCTGGAACGACAAACAAAACACATACGAGTAAGAAAGGCAAATCCTGAACTGATACACTGTGAAATGTATGAATGTTGCTACCTACACTGTACCTATAACACAGCTCCCCTACACCTACATATATCTGTCTGTATATGAGTTAGGTATCTGGCACTGCTGTATACATATATCCTAATGATTTATACGAGTTTCGAATTCGAAACTTAGTTCGTCTTTGTCGGGAGTTTGGCTTGAATTGTTACTTTTTATCCGTTTTTTATTTTCCCCGTTAGCACTGCTCTGCTTGGTCCAAATGAATCCGCTTGATCACATAGAAGACTGGGGACCGGGTTGGCCTGGCATCGAATTCACCAAAGCATCGACTTAAGGGGGTGTGAGCGTGTTGGTGGGAGACATAGTTCACATTGCACAAACACTGAAATAGGAATCTCTTGTTGATGCGTTATTGTTGCCTTTTTTTCCATGTTTGTCTTTTTCTTCTTACGTTCTTTTTTGTTTTTATGTATTTCTATCTCAGTGTGGGTGTGTTTGTGTGTGCAGCCTCTTTGTATTCCTTTAGGAGGCTTTGAAAATAAGTCAAGCGAAGGCGGCATCACGTGCATTTGATTCTATACCCTCCAACTTGCATCCGAAACTATACGTCGACTCGTCGTCGTTGGTCGCCTACTTCTCTAGAAGGCTTTGAAAAAAAAAGTAAAACTCTGTTTTCAGCTTGCTTTATATGTCCTGTCGCAATACACTCACAGAATGATTCACCAAAACACACACGTTTTCCTGTACCTTTAGCCGTTTGGTTAATAATACCGTCGTCGTCGTCACTAGTCTCTCGTGGCTCGTCGTCGTTGTTCCAATTTCGGTTTGGATAGTGATCTATTATGGTGGCCATCAAGGATACATTCTAACCTAACTCTTTTATACAACCTACTATGGCACAGTAGGCTGATGGATTTTCTGATTTCTCTCCGTAACCCCATTCCACTCATATGATATGAATCTACCGTTGTTATATGTTGAAAGACTGGGACGGATTTATAATTGATTTGATGGCATTTAACGATTTTTAAAGGAATATTCAAATTTTAAATAAGTGCCAAGTTAGCTTTTTTGTTTGTTATTCTTTCTAAAACTTGAAGGGATGAAGGGAGGTACCAAATTTATATCAATCAAATTCGGAAAAAGGTACACCAAAAAAAAAAAATAAGGTACTTGGCTATTAAATACTATTTCAAAGAATTTATTGCACAAAAAACAAATAAAGGGTATTTTTTAGCTATTATATTTTTGACAACACTGGTTTAAACAGCTGACGCACGTTTCGTGTTTTGTTTCACAGTCAAACATCTTCAGTTTGGTCTTCTTCCATTTTATGGTCAGTTTAATCGACCTACTTAAGCGGCTACTCGGCCTATTGTGACTAAATTTCGCACGAATCGAACGTAACTGTGAATGGTAAGCGCTGGCTTAAAAAAAATGCAAGAACTTGACTTCCATGACATGTGGTTTCAACGAGATGGTGCCACATGCCACACAGCATGCTCAACAATGGTCTTATTGAGAGGCGAGTTCGGTGAACATTTTATTTAACATTTGGCCTTTAAACTATTTTTTGTGGGCCTATGTTAAAGCTCATGTCTATACAGACAAACCCGCTTCAATCTAAGATTTGGAAGACGAAATTGACGCTTTTATTCGTGAGTTACCGGCCGAAATGTTGGAAAGAGTTTGCCAAAATCTGACTAAGACAAAATTGAGGCGTGGTAAAGGTCAACTTTTGCATAAAATAATCTTCAAACATTAAATTTTATGGACCGTACTATGGATTCAAATAAATATTTTATGCATTTTTCTGAATGGTATGTTTTTTTTAAATCCAAATAATCCAAATTATCCACATCAAAAATATTAAATTAAAATTCTTATGCTTATTATTCTTACATAGCAAAATTCATTATATTTGGAGAACATAAATTTCTTGGATAGAAGTTCTGTTATCTTAACACACATTTAGAAATTAAAATTCAAAAAATACGGAACATCCTAGAACAAAATTTAAAATAACTATCGAGAGGTTATCAAATAAGTAAGAATAACACACACAAAATTGTTATAAAGAATTTGTATCATGTTGCAAAAGTACAGAAACAAATGATAGAAAATTTAATTAACAAATTCAGTTTACCGAAGCAGCAAAATTAAAAAGAGTGTTAAACAGATCATTTATATAGTTAAACAAATAACTTAAGGTTGTGAAGAAAATAGTAAATTAAAACATTACATTGTCAAACTTTCACATAATATAAAATTGTTTAAAAGCAACTATGATTTCATTACAAATCCTTTATTCGTCCTTAACGACATGGTTTTCAGCAATTGAAGTCTACAACTGCTAACCTTGCTAAATTCGTGTTTTTTACACTCTCGGTGCTTGAAAAAGGAAACAAAGTCGACGACGTAGTCTCCAGTGACTTTAACAAAGCCTTTGACAAAATTTCCCACAGACTTATACTCTTAAAGCTTTCCACTCTTGGTATTGAATCCATTTTGTTCCAATGCATGTTTGCTAAACTAGAAAACCGTGTATAAAATGTTCGCTTCAGATGAGATCTGTCCTACCTTTTCCTTGCTTACTCTGGCGTACCACAAGTTGTCTATGTAGGACCTCTGCTTTTTATCCTTACAATTTATAATATGAACTTAATTGGCGATGACACAAAGTAGTAAAGTACATTGATGCATGATTCTTACATAGTTAAACTCGCTCTTGATACTTTCTCATTCTGGTTGAAAATTATTCACGAAAGCGAGAAAACCATTCGTTCTGTTGACGTTACTTCCGACTTTCGGCTCTTACTGGACGAGAACTAAATGTTCGTTTTCAAATATAGTTGATATATAATATTAAAAGCTAACTCAGCGCGCGGTTTCGTTAAACGTTGGTGAAAGGAGTTTTTCAACCCACCCGATCTTTCTTCATCCCCTTTGTCTGTCCCTTTCTTGAATACGAATCTCAACTCACATGCTACGGAAAGTCAATATAAATGAAAACTTTTGTATGTATAGTAGCGCACACTGAGTTGGGTGATGTCACTTTCCACTTGTGCGTCCCATCAAATGCACGGCCTTCTTCTACTGTCCTGTCACGTTGATTTGAAGACTTTTCCATACTCCCTACGTGACCCAGCCATCTCAGGCGTTGGACTTTTATCATTCTGGTTTAGTCTCGGTCACTGTATAGTCCGTACAGCTTGTCGTTCCATCTTCTCCTCCACTCCTCTTCTTTACATATGGGACCGTAGATTACTTAAAGAACTTTTCCTTCGAAACGACCCAAGGTGCTTTCGTCCGCTTTTTTCATAGTCTATACTTCTGCACCGTAAAGCTCGACGGGGATGATGAGAGTTTTGTATGGAGTGAGAGGGCTTTACTATCCAATTGCTTCCTAAGCCCAAAGAAATAGAGGTTAGCAATAGTCATTCTTCGTTTGATCTCAGTGCTGGTGTTACTTTTTGCTTTCATAGCGGACTGCAGTTAGAAAAAATCCTTAACTACCTCAAAGTAACGTCTGTCAATGGTGAGCTTTTGACTGAGACGCCGTTGTGGTAGGCCTTTTTTGATGACAGCACGTACTTTATTTTACTCTCATTAACCTCTGAATCCGTTCTTCCCGCCTCTGTCGCAATACATCACGCTTAGTTCTTTCGATTATGTCAATGTCATCAGCATACAAAAGTAATTGGACAGACTTTTCAAAGAAAGTGCATCTAGTATTGACGTGGAAGCTCTGCACTATTCTTTCAAGGACGATGTTAAGAAATCGCATAATAGAACATTGTCTAAAGCCTATTTTGACATTAAAAGGCTAGGTTAATTTTTTTTTCAACCTTTATAGAGCTGCGTGAATTCCTTAAGGCCATCCTGCACAAACGGACGAGTTTGGAAGAGATTCCAAAGCTAGACATGACTTTATACAGTTCGTCCTTATAAATACTGTATTATGTGGTCTTGAAATCGATGAAGAAATGTGAGCGTCGATGTGATGTTCTTGAGCTTTTTGCCAGGATCTATCCTAATTTGAAAATTTGATCGACTGTGGACTGTATTGGTCTAAGGCCACACTGATAAAATCTATCAAGTAGGGTTCAAATATTACTATAGAAACAATCTTGTAAGCGGTGCTAAGGATAATGAGCCTCCTATAGTTCAGGGCCTTCTTTGTTCAGTATCAAGAAAGCAATATTGAGGTTCTACTTATTGGTTCCACTCATTAGTTTAAGTCATCTGCTCCAGCGGTTTTGTTAGACTTCTGCTTAGATATAGACAATTTTAATTCGTCTAAGTTCAGAAGACGTGAATGTTGGCTTTCGTCGTTTATATTGAATTGATCAACCTTCCTGACAACGGAAGTAGTCCTTCCATATCCTCAGAATTGACTGCTGGTTCTACTATGATGTTTCCACTTTCTTCTTAGCAGTTTTCGGTTCGATGTTTATGCATTTGTGAATCTCGTGTCCCCTGCTCACAAAACTTCCGAGCTTCATTTCGTTAATAATAATAATTGCAAGAATTATGAATTATCAAGAATTTTGTCTGTATGGGTTCGCTGGAAAAGTCTTATCATTCAAATCCTTCCCTGATATAAAACGTGAAGGTAAACGTGAATGTAAGTTGGCTTTAAAGTTGACTTGAGCTTGATGCGGGTTGTGCTCCCATACCTACCAATACCAAGACCATATCTACAAACGAACCTACTCGCAGTATAACA
Source organism: Eupeodes corollae (assembly GCF_945859685.1). NCBI lineage: Eukaryota > Metazoa > Arthropoda > Insecta > Diptera > Syrphidae > Eupeodes > Eupeodes corollae. The sequence goes on along the minus strand of NC_079147.1, from coordinate 177,543,417 downwards.
ACCTACAATCTGCATTTGAGGCCACTACGAATGGTTGGAATGAAAATTGAAAGGCACATTTCACGTTTTAGAGCTCTTGAACAGAGAATGAAAAAAGAAAAGAATATAATGTTAGATATGTATGTTGGTATGTGAGCTGGGCATAAGTGAAGTTGAGCTGACTTTGTTATAGTGGAAAGTGGAGCCATTTCTGTTGGCGGCAGCATCAACGAACAACTTGGGTTTAGTTGGTGGTGTTAAATGTATAATCAAACGACCGACGCAGAAAACTCACCATCTCAGCTCACCGCACCGCACTGCTTCGCACCGCACCGTACCAATGCTGCCTAAAGGATAAAAAGGAAATTTCTGGAGGAATGGGTACAGATGAAAGTTTTGTATTGTCCAAAGGCACAAACCTACCTAAGTACATTTATGTACACACATATGTGTGTATATTTAGAGTGTGGCGTGAGAGTTTTTAAAAGTATCTATCTACCTCTAACTAAGTTAGCTACATACCCGTCCTAGTACATTATGAAGCGTGCATGGGAATGACTTTTTAACCCAAATATTTCTCGGATCTCATACGTCATACCTACTCCTTTTTTTCATAGGAAATGGATATGAATAGTTATAGCTCAGATAAAATAGGTAAGAACGCCTTACAACACAAATACCACAGAAAGTGTATGTGAATGTCATCCAGATGGGTGAAACCTGAAACCTTATATAAAATAGGGCATTGTCTTTCTATCTCTTTGATGTTTTCTTTTCAATTACCGCGCACTTTTCTAATAGAATTGTGTTACTTTTTGACCTATTTCAAAAGCTTTCAATACTTTCAGAAAATGTTTATGTTAAAGCAATGTTTTCAACTTTATTTAAATTTAGTTTCAATGAACTAAATAAAATAAACACGTTTTTGAAAAGAATTGAAAAATGCATTTTGAAAAAATATAAATACTTAAATTTATTGTTCATTCAGGGCTTAACATTCTACTTTTTAAAATGTCTACATCTAAATTTTTGGAGATGTTGTAGAAGGCTTTATATAAACAAGCCCTAATGCCAGGTTTTCTTAGTGGTCCTGGTCAAAATTGTTCAAAGAGAGTCGAGAAAGCTTTGAAAGCAAGAAATGGCCAAGACAACTATCAAAATTAACTGAGGGGTAAAAAAGTCGCTAAATCAGAGAATTCGTGTTATATAGGTTTATGGTATCCTCGCTCTCATGAAAGTTACAAAGCTTACTAATTACGGGTACATCGTCTTTATGTGGGCTATCGTTAAGGCAAAGAAGTTCACCTTTTAATTTCACCATCAAAGAGATTTCCTTTACACTATATTCATCCCGAATATACTGTACAGTACGGTCTTCTTTAAAACGAACATTTTGCTTGCGTTATACCCTTCTATACGCCGTTGATCAACGTTTGCAATTAGTTTGTAAAGCTTTGGTTTCCATTCGCTGAAGTCACAACAGTTGAGATTAATTTGCATTCCTCACCATTGGCTTAGTTCCTGCCATTCATTGAACCACATTGTTTTTTTTTTGATTTTGTGCAGTACTACTATCTTTGGATGTTTTTCATAAGACATTGTGAGAGTTTTAAGAACTCAATTTACATGTAGCTTAAGGATCTGTATAAATAGAGCAGTGAAACTTCACTTTTCAGCATAACCATTGGAGAGGATATGAAAGATTATTTTGATATAGCATCTCAGCAATTCTCCACCGTTTCGTAGTGTTTGTAGTCCCACACTTGACCCCAATACAACTTGATGGCTTTTGAAACTACTTCAAAGACACAAAATTTGGCACCCTATCAAATTTTTTTGTTCGACAATCACTTGTTGCACGAGGCACTGATTGCAGGCTCAGCTTTTATACAAGTGTATCCCTCAAGTGATGTCCCATGTCAAGGTTCTTAGCCATAAGTACACCAAGGTTTTGTATTTTTTAACGTACTCCATTGCCTCACCATTTTACCACCACCACTTACAGCTACGGTTTCGCACTCTTCTATTTGTGAATATAACAACTTTAGATTTTTTTTAAATTTTCATCAGTCAAGTTCCAGTTATCCCTCAAAAGGTTTATCATGAGTTTGTTGAGATTCAAGCGAGTATACAAGAAGCACAATATCGTTAACAAACACCCGTGCTTTGAAAGCTTTTCCTGCGAATTCTGTATCATTCGGAGAGTTTTCGAAGAGACATTTCCCTATCATGTAGGTTATACATCAACGTATTTCTGTCCACTTAATTCAAATTTCTTTTAATTCAAAAACGATTCTGCAATACTTTCTAGTACAAAAATATGACCATTTGTGGAGTATCCTTTTTTGAATCCAGCTTGACCCTCACCAATCAGTGTATTGCTTGTGATCGACATTGCAAGATAGTTGTAAAAAAGCTTATACGCTTATATATTATTGGTGGGATGTGTTGTACTTCCTTTTTTATTGTATATATACTGTTTTTTGTATTCTGTTTTCTTCTTCTATGGTTAAAATCCTGAGTAAGCAGAAATGTGGCCTCAGGATTTGTCATATTAATGCGCAAGGCTTATTACCGAAAATTGATGAGTTCCGTGATCTCTTTGTTAATTCAGATGTTGATGTCGTTTGTGTCACGGGAACATGGTTGAGAAATGAAGTAAGTGACGAATTGTGCAGATTAGAGGGCTATCGTACTTTTCGGTTAAATAGACTTGATCGTGTTGGGCGTGGTGTGGCAATATTTGTTAAATTTGTTATCAAATGCAAACTTAATTATACGTCCGACGCAGGTAGTAATCTTGAATATATGTTCATATTTGTCTTCTGTGCAGTGACAGTAGTCTTCTTTTAGGGGTTATTTATAGGCCAAATAGGAACATAGACTTTTCACCTCTTTTGTCAGTTATAGGTTTCCCTAATATTGTATTATGCGGAGACTTCAATTGCAACTTATTAAATACCAATACTTTGACTAATAGCATGCGATCGGTCAGTTTAAGTCCAGTTAACACCACTAATCCAACTCATTTTTTTGATAGTGGGGCAACTCTGCTTGACTTGTTTTTTGTAAGTGACATAGACGATGTAGCCTTGTACGATCAACTTTTCGTACCTGCCTTTTCAAAACATGACTTAAATTTTTTAACAATCAAATTTAATCTCGAATATTCTGACAAAAAAATATCATACCGTGACTTCAAAAGCATTAACTTTCAGTATCTTGAAGATCATACTAGACTCATCAATTGGGAGAGTATATTTTCTATGCATTCCACTTATGAACAATCGCAATTCTTAACAAATAATATCCAAACCCTTTTCGATACGCATGTTCCTTTGAAAACAAAAACTCTAAATTCTAATGATAAACGATGGTTCACTCAAAATATTAGACTGTTGATGCAACAACGAGATAATGCATATAACAACTGGAAGCGATATCGGTTGACCGAATTGCGACGCTTGTTTTGTTCACTACGAAACAAAGTTACAGCTGAAATCCGTTTAGCCAAATCTCAAATTTTGTCTAATCAACTGAGTTCTTCATTAAACGGACGTAAATTGTGGAGGAACTTGCGAAACGTTGGTATTGTTAAGGCAAGAAATATGCCTACTAACGATGTTGATGTAAACTCACTTAATAAAACTTTTATCTCAGTTCCATCAACCGGGGCGACTTTCTCTGATAACATTTCATTTAGGGAACATTTAGATGACTCTTGTTTCAGTTTTTTTTTCGGTGGATGCTGCCGATGTTGTTGAAAGTCTGCTTTCAGTGAAGTCAAGTGCTGTCGGTCTGGACAATATTAACCCCTTTGCCTTAAATTACATACGCATTTAATACTATTTTGATGTCTGGAGTTTTTCCGGACATTTGGAAGTCAGAAAAAATCATACCACTTCCTAAAAATGCTAAGGGATCCGAATATAGACCTATCTCAATTCTACCCTATTTGTCTAAAGTCTTTGAGAGGATTTTACAGCGACAAATCAACGCTTACCTTGCAGCAAACTCTTTGCTCACTCCAAAACAATCTGGTTTTCGGAAGCAGCACAGCTGTACAACAGCACTACCTTGCGTGACCCAAGAAATAAGACAAGCGCTGGATAAGGGTGATGTAACTTTCTTAGTCTTGCTCGACTTTTCTAAGGCTTTTGACATTGTCAACCACGTAATTCTGTGTAAAAAACGTATGCAGCAGTTTAATTTTTCGGCAAGCTCTGCTAAGCTCGTTTATTCTTACTTGTCTAATAGAAAACAAGCAGTTCAAATTGGTGACTGTCTGTCTAGTTTTTTACCTATTTCGTCCGGTGTTCTTCAAGGGTCGATTTTGGGTCCTCTACTATTCTGTATCTATGTAAATGAACTTCCAGGTCTAATCAAAAACTGTTCCTGTCATCTGTACGCCGACGACTTTCAACTTTATTTCAGTTGTCCCCTGGCACTTATTGAGCATGGCGCCACTAATATCAATGAGGATCTTGATACTATTTCAAACTGGTCTCACTTAAATGGTCTTTTTTTGAACCCTAAAAATCTAAATGCACAGTAATCTCCAAAAAGATTCTTGATCTCTCTTACTTTCCTTCGATTTTGTTAAGTAATGCCTCCATTGAATATGTTGAAACTGCCAAAAATCTTGGTGTTAACTTTAATAGCTCTTTAACTTGGGACAACCATATAAATGGAATTATAGGCAAAGTTTATGGTGCCCTACGTACTTTATGGGTAAACCAGTATTTTACACCAGTAAACACACGCATGCTGCTTGCCAAGACCTTGTTATTACCAATTTTAATTTATGGTTGTGAACTATATTGCTATTGTTGTTATGAAAGTAAGCGTAAACTTAGTGTCACTTTTAACAATATTGTTCGCTATGTCTTTGGCTTACGAAGATATGATCATGTATACAATTTTGCTACCCTGCTGCTTCATATGACCTTTTATAACTATCTTAAACTTCGTAGTTTGTTGCTATTCGCTGATATACTGCTTACATACCAACCACAATACTGTTTTGACAAGATAAATTTCCCTACCTCTAGTAGATCTCGTCAATTGATTTATCCTCGCTTCACATGTTTAGCATCCGAACGTCAATTCTTCATAAACTCAGTACGACTCTGGAACTCCCTTCCTAGCGCTATTACGGAAATCCAAAACGCAACAAGAATTAAAAAGGCTCTTAAAGATAATTTTTCACATAGCATTTAAATACTTGAATTATTTTTTTTGCAAATGTATATTTCTGATACTCTAACATCTAACTTGTTATTTTTTCTTTTTTTTTTTGCATTGCTTAGCTTCAATCGTGTATTATACTATTATATACTGAATTATTAGCTTGCTCTATCAATTTGTATTATTAGCTTGTAACTATTTTATAAGATATTGTATCTTATAGTTATTAAGTATTCACGAATAAATTAAATGAAATTAAATGAAATTTTGTAGATAGGAAATACCAGGGATTATGGTAATTGTTGAAGAATATCTGAATCTCTCATTGCTGCTTTCAACTTTAAAATCCTTGAATTGCATATTCCATTCGCCACCCGTTTGACATTAACCAATCACTGAATTTCAAGTCTTTTTATCCGACTAATTTGAATTCATCTGTTCCTATATAAATACATATACAACCATATTTTTTTTTAAACTTATAGTGAACCTGTTTTCCAATCATATAAATAAAAACCACTCATTACATCATTTACTAAAGGGCCGTTAAAGAATAAACCCTGTAATTTTATTCAGTTTACTTTAGGAAAATATGTTTTTTCCCTAACTAGTTTCAGCATTGACAAAAAATAATTTGTTTTTACAAAAGTAGATATGACAAATAAAATCATCACTATAGCCTTCAGCCACTCGATACTCTCCAAACATATTTGAAAACCACTGTGGAAAAGATCGGAACTTGAATAGCACCGACATCATTATTGAAACAAAAAAAAATCTAAAATTACCTTCGGATTTCACACAGGCTTTTGACAATAAGCATATAGTGTCACCATAAAATCTCATTAATTCCTGATACTGATTACATCCGGCCTCATGAATATTTCCATAAAGCGCAAAAGCTATAATTTTTGCTTATGTTGGTTGTGTTTTGTTTGGCACGTTATTGTATAGGCAAAACAACACTACATAATAATGTAGATTTTGAATACATGTATTAAAGTATACGCCACCGCGCCGCCACCGCCGATATTCGTATAAGGCAGGTAATGTGTACGGTGTACCGACCTGCAACACACACATTTTATGCAAAAACATCATAATGCAATTTCTAGCCGAGCTGCATGATGATAGAGTACCCTACCTTTATGTGGACGTATTTGAAAAGTTAAAAGTGTTCCAGGTCAGGTGGAAAATATTTTGTCACACACACTAGGCACAACACAATAGTATTTTCATATTAATTCACCTCCAGTGAAATTTTGTCCCACCATTGTATAAATAGGTCGAATACAAACCCATAGATTTATCGACAAACCCTATGTACCCAACCAGATATCCCTTAGGCTGAGATTGATTCCGATGCGAGAACGCGTGCAGGGAGCTATACACAGCAATAGGATAAAAAGTCTGGAATGTAATGCTGGAATAATTCTAAACAAATGCTTTCAGGTAATCACATTTTAATTCTAATTGTGTAGTTACAAGATTTGAATATTTAGATTAATTTTTGCCCTTTTCGCTGTTCTCAATTGAAATACAGTGAGGCACACTTAAAAGTACGTTTATGATAGAAGATTTAAATCGATTTATTTTTCACTTAAAAGACTACCAAAAATACCATTCCATTCAACTTTTGGAACTTTAAAGATTAATGTTATAGCTATCGAAAAATCTTGTCTTGTTTATGCTTTCAATTCAACAAAATTTGTATTTTCTCAGGTCATCATTTCTGGCATACGGCCTCCATGACTGTGTTCAATTCTGTTTCGCAGAATCGTACACAACCTATAACCGGTCTTGTGTCATCAAAAGTGGATGAAATGTTGAAGAATAGAGTTTTAATAGAAATGAGCCTTTTTGTTGAACATGATTTGACGACAAAAGGTCTTTATGAGTTTCTTGAAAAAAGAGCACATTTTTGAAATAAATTTTCAAGACTTATAAAGGTCATTATTGTAATTTCTTTAAGAATTTTCAATGCAATTTTGCAAAAGAATACTAACAAAAAAGTCCAGGCTCATTTCAATGCACTCACGTCCCTTCTTTCCAAGGTTTATCTTGAAGAACAAAAGCTTCTTATAATGACGGATAATAAGATAATAAGTATACCTTTCGAAACAACCAGTGATTGGAGGTTTTTTTTATAATCAGCACACACTCAAGGGGATAATTCTACCCTTTTTATGTAGGAGAGAGGGGTTGAAAGGAGATGTCGGTGCTCATTGGTTTTGATTTCCTGAATATTGCAATGTCTGGGAAAGACAGAGTGTGGCAAAGCTTTCCACATTCGCATAGTACGGCTAAAGAGCGAATCTCAGTACTTGACAGTACGACCGAAGTTGGGCTCGAGGGTATATTGATGTATTACGGTTAAACTTTTTAAGGGGAGGAATGCAACTGGCTTTTTTTCTAGAGCATAAACCATTAAAATAACCCTAAAAGAGGGTGATGCAAGAAACTTTAGACGGTGTTTAAGCGATGATGTTGTGATGGCAATATAACCAATCAATCTAAATGCTCTACGTTAAATACTGTCTAAGAGTCTTAAGTAAGTTACAGGAGTTATACTCAAGCTTTGGACGTATATAAGTCTTGTAGATAACTGCCAGATCAGAAGGGGGAAAAACTTCTTGCATTGCTTAAAAAACAAAAACATCTTGCGGAATTTTTGGCTACGTCAACAAAAGGTGGAAGCAGGGATTCATGAAAACCGAAAGCACGCATTTTCGATAAGAGAGCTAGATGCCAAACCCAAAACGATGTAAGGATTTGTTCCACTGTTCATCAGTGAGCACCATTGGACCTATTGCTACGAAAGCCGTAGTGTTGTTGAGCTGATAATTAATCATAGTTTCCATGACCTTGGAAAGAAGGGACGTAAGTCCAATTCGTCGTTAATTAGACGGTGAGAAAAATTCGCCTTTTTTTGGAATAGGTTGGAAAAATGTGGTTTTCCATCCGCTCGGAACGAGACCTGTTCTAAACGAACAAACATTCACAACGTTTTAGAGAAAGTAAGATTATTGCACTTGTTGGTATTTTAAAAGCTTTCGATAGAAGCTTATCGAAAATGTGTGCTTTTGGTATTCAAGAACCTCGTTTTTGTTGGATTAGGAACTACTAAGTTTTATACAAATTGTTTTTGATGGTTTTAAGTCTGAAACTCTATAAATAATATGCTGATATTCCCCAATGTTCCATTTTGTCTCTTATCTGTTCTTTTTCCCTGACGACAGTGGCCTTAGCTTTGCATATTCATTTCTAGATTCATAACTTTTTCCGTCGAATGTGGAACTTCAACGGTAATGAATGATAACCTCATTTGATTCGATAGCACTCTACAGTAGAGAACTATCAAAGTGCTCCTAAAAAAAGACTCATTCTTTTGGATAGGATCCCGAAAATACCTTTTAAAATAAGAGGTAAACGAATCATAGCCGAAACATTTACAACACTCAAACAGCGCCGCAATGTTGCGTTTCTCACTGTTCTACCCTTATTTTAAACCAGTTTAATTTCCCTCGCAAAAAATTCAGACGTTATACTTGCAATTCCAGAAATGTTCATCAGTTGGTAAACTAGTTGGTTAAATATGAAGGAAAGATTTTCATTTGAAAGTGCGAAAAAGCTTCCTTGTTATTGTTTTAACCTCGGAAGCGTAAATCAATCTATCAGAATTAATGTGCCGCAAAAATGTATATAAAAAAATAATACAAATCAAAGGTTAGAAAAGAATATTGACTGTAAGTACGTACATATTTAGATACAGTTATAAAAATAGCTATGAGCAAAAACCTCTTGATCTTACATTTATGTTTATTTTCTTTAATTTGTGTTCGAAAATGTTTTCGATTTTCAATTTCCCAGAACCAAGAAATTTGAATTACAAACGAATGGTTTTGCAGGTCAAGATATTAGACTAATTCTATGAGCTATCGAACTTCTTACAATAATTTCCACTCGCAAATAATTTTAATAACCTTATCGTGCTTTTAATTCCCATCAGTTTTTGTCCATCATATCTCAAAAATAATTTAGTATTAAAATATTATCCAAATAATTCTTTTTTAAAATTTACAGGCATTCAAAGGGTTATTAATACCCTTACGTGTATTATGTTTAAACACAATGCGTTAGGAAAATAGATAAGGACTTCGAGGAGATACCGGTGAACATCGGTCTTTAGAATATTAAAATGAGAAGGAGAAACAGAGTTCGGTAAAGCGTTACTCATTCTCGATGCACGGTTATAAAAATAATCTCTATAATCTACAGCTCATCTAAACTTAAGCTCATAAGTAAATTTATGAGCATTTCTGAAATCACAAGTATTACGGCTAAATTGAATAAGGCGGAGAATTCAACTTGCTAACTCGAAAAAATAATTTTTAAAAATATCGGTAAGACAACGAAAGACGTACAAAGCAATGTGTCATTGTTCGAGTAATGTTAATGTTTCGACTAAAGTGCTATCACCTATTATTTTCAAAACTCGTTTTTGGATCCTGAATAAATTCAAGTTTTGGACGAATGAAGGTTTTGAGATTTACAGCCAGATCCCAGATCAGAGGGGATTTACAATTTCTTGCACCGTCAAAGAAGTTTTTTTGACTATATAGAAGATGTGATCACTTTATATGAGGTGGTCTGTGATACACATACCGAGTACTGAAAGTTAATTAGTTTTCTGGATGCAAGTGCCACTTATAAATATCGGCAATGGGGGTGGGTTACGCTTTAACGACAGGAGACAGCATTGATTTTTCGAAACTTCCTACACGTTGCGTAATTCCCAATTTGACAATGCTGTAGAGATCAAAATTTAATGAGCTTATCATACGTTGGCGTTAAAGTTTCACATCCACATACAAAGTTTAATAGATTAATAGCAATAATATCACTTTTTCCAAAACAATGCTATGATTTGTTCCACTGTTCCCTTAGATAAACTATCAAACAACCAGTGGGCCTATTCCTACGAAAGCCATATTGTCGGTTATAAATTTAAGAAGATTTAATACTACCCGGGCCAGCTTGTTTGAACTTATTCCAGTTTTCCTCAGTAACAACGGATACTCACATCTCTGACTCTAATAACGTTCTTACAGCTCGAATAGCATTTCTCATTCCACAAAGAATTAAATTTGTATACATATCTACACTATCGAGGAAGCATAGTGACCATTGAAAGTTCCTTAAGAATTCATTGAGATCGTTCGAGTTGGCTTTCTGATGTTGTCGAACAGTTCTCGTTTTTTCTTTAGCTGGGTTTTTTGGCATTAAAAATTTGCAAATTCACTGATTGCGTATTTATTACAGTCAGAGGTAAGAAACAATTCTAGGATGTTGGCTAATTGGCCTGAAAGATTTTTTATAAAATTACATAGTGAAGAAGTTCAGAAATTCAGTAAGATAAACAAAAAAAACATGATCAAATTTTAAAGGATGCACCGGTCTTCGGTATTTTTCAATTTTTTAAGAATAATTTCCGTTTTTGTGATCCAAGAGAATTTCCTAACAGTATAATTCTAATGTGTCACTTTTAAGTGAATTCCATGAATGTCTGACCAATGACTAAAGTTTCATTGTAGTATACAATTTTATTTTAAAACTGCAACCCTACCATCCCTGACTACATAATGTATGATTATGTTAAAAGGACGCACCACAACCGATGAAAATATGAAGGCCGCACTCGGTATCTAACTTCATCACATCCACGTAACGAGCTACGATTCGAGATTTATATAAATTTTCTAAAGTCTAAACTAATCAGAAAGCGATTTGTGTGCATTTACCGGTTTGTTATTTATAGTTTTGTTATATTTATCAAAAAAACAAAATCTGTTAGATATCTATAATAAAGGGCTTAAAATGTCTATCCCGTATTTCCTATACCCACTTTATGTTGTTTGCTTTTACTTATATTTGCTTAAATTACCCCCCACGCCCCCCTTCACGTATTTATGCAATTGTTTTGTTTTGACCTATTCTCTATGCAGAAACAGACCCACAGAGACAGAGGCTTATATTCTATAAAATCATCATCATAGTCCTTGCATGAGTGCACATTGTGAAAGTCAATTGCAAAATGAGCTAACGGTTAGGTTTGGTAGGTAATTAAAGGGGGAGAGAATTCATGGCGCGGAAATTATTAGTTTGCTTAACTGACAGGATGTCCATATCGATATCGGTATATAGACCAACAGGATCAGCAGGCCTTTAAATAGTTGAATTGCTGAAGTAGTGTGTGTGGGCCCGATGGGCATGGGCATGGGCACGACAAAGCAACAAAATGTGATTGGAAGTCGGAAAAATTGAAAACTTATGTGGTAATTAGTTGCAATTGTTTTTGAAGAGAAATGGAATGAGAGAGAATTAAAGTGCTGATTTGTCTGCCAGCACAAATTCTTAATTTATTGGCTAGGGTTTCTGACGGTCGGCTGTGGTGGGCTTTTCTAAAATTGGCCTAATTCCATTTCTAATGAGATGTAGTTATTGATATAATCGGATTGCAACTATAATTCTGTGCAGGTAGTCAAAATTTTGAATATATTTCGGATTAACTCAGGTAAAATATTCTAGAAATGTTGAAAAATGTCGGCTTTTTCAATAATATTTCTCAGTTGAATTCAAATCTGTGGCTTGAAGTGGAAACTTATTAATTAAAAAGTTCTTATCTGGGAACTGGGTTAGAGGTAGTTGAGTCATTTCATTGGAATTTAATTCAAATTATTAAGTTTTTTTTTCTGAATTTCGACTTGGTATTAGTTTTTTTTAGATATGATTTCTGACCTCTTCAAAATCATTGAAAAATTATCAAAGCTTAACTAACATTCATATAAATTAATACCACTAGGAATATAGAGTGCTACAAGAAAGTCCGTATAGACCCTCGTTTGATTATAAAGCTCTATATGACAATTATATACTCCGAGGTAAACTTCACTCCATATCCAACAGGCTACAACTTTCAATCACATTCGAAAGGTACCGTTGAAATGTTCGTTTTTTTTTTATAAAAATCAATTTCGATTTTAATTCTTTCGACATGACAATCATAAAAAAATATCCTGTTTTTTCCATGTGCGAGTAGGTATATGGGTAGAGCTTTTGTTGGTTTTATAATATTTTTTATTTGATTTTCATTCTTTTTACTTTTTACTTCTTTTTTTTTTTGTTAAATGAACGGAAATTTGATTTCGTTTTTTTTATGATTTCCAATAAAGTTATGTTTATTTTGTTCAACAGAGCCTTTTTATTTTATTTTGTGTCGCGGCAGAAAAAATATAGGTATGTACTCGTAGGTGGTAGGTAGGAAGGTATAAGGGTATATGCAACGCACACAAAAAGGAGTGAGTGATGTGACAATAATTGTTTGTAGGGTGAGAAATAAAAATAATAAAAACAAAATATGAATAAAAACAAAATCATTTTGATCTCAACAAAGAAGACTTTATCACGAAAATTATGACAGGATGTGTTAAGAATTTGAAAAAAGAACAAAAATAAAGGGAGTGAAATAAAATTCAGGATGGTGCTGATTGGGAGTTCCTTTTGAAATGAGACAAATTAGGATATTTTCTTTTCTTTTTATTGAGATAATTTAAATATTTTTTCATTATTTGTGGGACTGGTTTTAAGTGATGCTTCTCTTCTTGTTCCCAATTGATTTAAAGAAGTATTATATAGAATGATAAATTGGATTTTTGGAAATTTTACAAAGGTATGTTAATTCTGTTCTCTAAAATGTATGTACATACATACACACAATAATGCAAATACACTGTGTTTATGAATTAATTTCCATGTAAAATGGCCTAAACAAAATGTTACACATAATTTGTCTGTTTAAAAATTGTGTTAAAGAGACTATAATTGATTTTAAAAGCTGTAGCAAATGTTTCAGATTGTTTTTAGAATTTGAAAAAAAAAAAAATTAAAATAGAATGTAAACATATTTTCGTGCGACGAACCGTTTAAGTCCTCTAAAATTGATATGTTTTTTATTTCACTACTTACGAAGCTTTAAAATGTTTTATTATTGTATTGAACAAAAAGAAAATAATAAAGATTTAAATTTAATTCTATAAAAAATCCTGAAACATTTGTGCATTAATTTAATTGGGGTTGACTCTTGGGTTCAATCCTTGCCTGTGCCACCTAAAATTTTTTATTTTGATGGGTGCTGTCTCTAATTGGCAAATTCTCCTACAGTTATGCTTGTCATGAAAAGCGCATTCTCAAATTAGACTCATATGGATTGAAATTTTCCCAAATTTGACAGTTAAGTTTGTTGGCATATCCATTATTTTCTAAGGATGCTTTTCAGAAACCCTTGGACTAAACATATATTTTCACACAACAGACTGTTGATCAGATCACAAAATGCAAGCAATAAGTATTTACTCTTCAAGGATGGAGGGTTTTATTTATTTTTTGTAAAAAAAATGTTAATCGATTTTTCTCAAAATTTTATTGAATGTGGACAACAATATTTTAAAAAAAATAAAAGTATTTTAAAGCAAATATATCAAAGTTGTGAAAAGATATTTGAGTCCAAAATCAATTTTTACCAACTTTAATTATTTTTTTTGATTAAGTTTTTATTTTTTGTAAAAAAAAACTGTCAATTGGATATTCCTAAAAAGTTAACCGAATGTTGAAAACAATATTTCTAATAAGTAAAAATTAGTAAGAAGCCATAATCTCATATTTTTAAAAAGATATTTGAGTCGAAAATCAATTTTACCAACTTTTGTTAAATTCTTTTATGTTTTTATATTTTATAAAAAAAAAAACTGTGAATTCGATTTTTCTCAAAATTTTAATGAATGTTGAAAATAATAGTTCTTATTAGTAAAAATAAGTTGGAAACCATAATCCCAAATGTTAAAAAAGATATTTGAGTCGAAATTCAAGTTTTACCAACTTTGAGTAATTTTTTTCTTAGGTTTTTATTTTTTTATTTCGACTTTAGGGACCATGAAATGTCGAGAAATGTCTAAATTTTCAATTTCTGACCCATTGCAATAACTTCCTATGGAAAGTTAATAACATAATGTGGATCTTAACCTTACATGTACAAATTTCAATTCCTAAAAATTCAATTTTAGTTATCAAATTATTTTAGAACACTATTGTCCAGCAAAGTATGGTCCAACTATATAATTTGGATGACTCCAAGATTCCAAGAGTTTTTTAAATATGCCATATTTAAGAGCTAAAACACGACAGTTTCACGCAGAAGTGTAAAAAATTCTTTTGACACGTAGCTTTTTTCGAAAAATAAAATATACTTTTCTTGTTTTCATTTCTGTTAAGGCGAAGAAGAAAAATTCAAGAGAGACGATCTGTTATGAAGAACTTTTGGGCTTTTTTGACGTAGTTTTATCGGGCTCATTTTTTGAGAGTCTAATATTACTATCGGTATCAGTCTGCTTACTCGTATTTTGACCTTAAATTAGTCAACAAAACTTAAAAATTGTAGAGAGAAAAATTTTGGTTCTTGAATTTGAAGACAAAGGTGCATTTAAGTACATAATTGCTCTAAATTAGATTAAAACAAATTAAGGTGAACAACTAAGTTAGGACGATACGTTTGTGTGGTTATCACAAATTACACGTTTTAGAATCTGTTTTCACTTTAAATCTTAAGAGATTCAAAACTTGTATATGAATAAATATGAAACGTTTATTATGTTTTTCAATTAGCCAACAAAAGTGTCTCTTTTGGACATTTTTATTATTGAAATTCGTGTATAAATCTCAGTTCTAGAGCATCTAAAGCAAATTCACTTCAAAAGTAGATTTATTAAATTTTTTAAGATCTTTTGTAATCAACAGAAAACCAATTTTGAAAGAAATAAAATGTACGACTGGGTCGCTAGAACATGCTAACGTCTTCCAAAAAGGCTGTTGTAGCACCCGTTGCATGATGGTTAGTGCGATGGATTGTCATGCGAGAGGTCTTAGGTTCGATCCCTGCCTATGCCACCTAAAGTTTTTTTCACAGGTACTGCCGCTTGCGAGGAATTGACAAATTCTCCAAGAGTAATTCTTGTCATGAAAAGTGTTTTCTCAAATTTGCCGTTCCAAATCGGCTTTTAACTGTAGCTCCCTTCCATCCCTGACAAAAGTACTCGCACACAGGAATGGTTGAGAGTTGTCAGTTACTAGGCCTTAGCTCTTAAACGGACTGTTGCACCACTTTATTTATTTATTGATATTTTATGATTTAAAAATGTATTTTTTTTTTTTTTGGAAAATCATTTTAAATTTTGTCTTTATATTTATATTATATTTATTCTTTTTAGTAAGCACTAAATAAAGTGATTATGGATATAAATTTTTCATTTAAATTTCGCTATGGAGTTTTATAAACAAAATTATTATAAATATTAAATATCATTAATATTTTAATAAATCATAAAAAATCGTCATCAATTTGATCATTTGATCATCGACAAGAGCTTGCACAAAAAAAGAAGATTAATGAAATCGGGCCATTAGTTTTTGAAAACTTAAAAAAATTAAGGTCCGAATACCGAAATACGTTTTTCCTTGTAGAAAGAAGCCAAATTAAGAATACAAAATTTAAAGAAAGTTTTACAAAAATCACATATTTTTAAATTGATGATTCTTATTTAAGGTTTTTTCTTGAGAACAAGAATATTTGCTCTTTTTCCAAGAAACAAATTTTTATTAAAATAGTTTAAGGCATGAATTACGTTTTTTCAAATTCTAAATTGAATGAAAATAAAAATTTGAG